>NW_020664439.1:2301811-2342835 GCF_002925995.2 Terrapene triunguis
GCCCCCCCCCCCCCCCCCCCCGCACCCCAACCCTCTGCCCCAGCCCTGAACTCCCTCCCACACTCCGAACCCCTTGGCCCCACCCCCACCACACATCACCTCCATATTGGTGCACATAACAAAATTCATTCCGCACATGGATATAAAAAAATTAGAGGGAACATTGCTTATAATGTTCCTTTGACTCGCCTGCACTCTGCCAAGTAGCCAGTTTCTCCAGAGATTGATCTAGCATGTAGCACCCCACATTTCTGAGCAGCTAGATAGACTCATAAACTTTCAGGCCAGAAGGGACCATTGTGATAATCTAGTCTGACCTCCTGCACACTGCAGGCCACAGAATCTCACCCACCCACTCCTGTAATAGACCCATAACCTCTGGCTGAGTTACTGAAGTCCTCAAATCATGATTTAAAGACTTCAAGTTACTAAGAATCCACCATTTACTTTAGTTTAAACCAGCAAGTGACCCATGCCCCATGCTGCAGAGTAAGGCAAAAAGAACAACCCCAGGGTCTCTGCCAATCTGACCTGGGGGAAAATTCCTTCCTGACTCCAAATGTGGTGATCAGTTGAACCCTGACCATGTCAGCAAGACCCAACAGCCAAACACCTGGGAAAGAATTTTTTTTTTTAAATGGAGATACCCTATCTCCTAGAGCTGGAAGAAGGGACCTTGAAAGGTCATTGAGTCCAGCCCCCTGCCTTCACTAGCCAGGACCAAGTACTGATTTTGCCCCAGATTCCTAAGTGGCCCCCTCAAGGATTGAACTCACAACCCAGGCCAATGCTCAAACCACTGAGCTATCCCTTCCCCCCCTGTAGTAAGTGCTGTAGTAATTCATAGCCTTCCCCATCTACTGCCCTATCATGTCATTGTAGGCAATCTCATCACCATACCATCCCCTCCATAAACTTATCAAGCTCAAAGTGACACCATTTAAAAAAAAATACCTCAGAAATGTTTCCTCCTTTCCCCCCCAAATAAGGAATTCCCTCCCTCCCTTCTCCCTGCACTTTCTACAAAAATTATACAGGCCCAAGGTTGAGTATGGGCAATATTCAGTCCTTCCCCAGTTGTAAGTTTAAGGTCTGATATTGTGTGACCATGCAGCATGCTACAAACAGGAGTTTTATTCTATTCAAAAGAAGCTTTCCACTTGCTTCTAGCTCTGTCAGATCCTGAAATATTATACTTTAAAGTTATGGCCTTTTTATGTCTAGAAAAGCTACTTTTAGATATTTAAAATTTATTAGTTTTAATTTTCCATTCCCTGCAAGTATGTCCAGTTAAACTTGCTAGGCACTGAGGTTGTACAGATGGAGGGATATGAAAAATATGTATTTTAAAACATCTTTAAAAAATTGTATATTTTTTCTGTAAAAATATGGGACACATACATAAATCAGGATGGTGCAGTTATAAAGGTTTTTATCAACATGTGTTTGGGATGACGTGTATCAGCCTCTCAGAGTCATCATATGTGAGTGATGTGGCCCACCCAAAATCATGTCCCAAAACACTTTGTACCATTCTATGTTATCATGTATATTCTTTGTCGTGTGTGTGTGTCTGTGCACATAAACAAATGAGCTGATAGTAGTCCACCTTTCAGACAGAGGTGGCTCTATCCTTATTAGCTGCTGCAGTGCCTTTGACAATTGTGTTGGCTGAGATCTAACAAACATAACTGATTACCTCAGCTAACCTTTCTCTCTCAAAATTGGAGGCTTCATATCCAGCATGAACAAAGAAATAATCTAGTTTAAGTATCTTGTTAGACTGGTAACCTTGTGGTGAGGTATGACAAGGTGAAATTTCACATTTTGTTACTTTCCCCTTGTAGTTGGTGGCACCTAATGTGTATCAAATTTCTAGATTCTAGCTCAATGGGAAAATGGAAGGTAGTAGTGTCATTGTGCCATTACAAGAATCTATTAAATTACATTTCTATGATTCTGTTGATATCTTGGGCTGGAAGGGATCTCGAGAGTCAACTAGTTCAGCCTCCTGCGCTGAGGAAGAACCAAGTGTGCCTAGAGTTTAGACCATCCTTGACAGGTGTTTGTTTAACGTGTTCTTAAAAACCTCCAGTGACAGGGATTTCACAACCTCCCTTGGAAGCCTATTCTAGTGCTTATAATTGGAAAGCTTTTCCTAATATCTAACTTAAAATTCCCTTGCTGCAGATTAAGCCTATTGCTTCTTATCCTACCTTCAATGGACATGGAGAACAATTGATCATCATCCTCTGTAAAACAGCCCTTAACATATTTGAAGTCTATCAGGTCCCTGCTCAGTCTTCTTTTCTTAAGACTATATATGCCCAGTTATTTTTATCCTTTCCTTAGAGGTCAAGTTTTCTAAACCTTTTATAATTTTTGTAGCTCTCCTCTGGACTCTCTCCAGGTTGTCCACATCTTTGTTAAAGTGTGGTGCCCAGAACTGGACAGTACTCAACCTGAGGCCTGACCAGTGCTAAATAGGAGCAGGACAATTACCTCCCATGTCTCACGTACAACACTACTGTTAATACACCCCAGAATTATATTAGCCTTTTTCACAACTGCATTACATTTTTGACTCCTAGTCAATTTGTGATCCACTGTAACTCCCGGATCCTTGTCAGCAGTACTACCCGCCTACCCAGTTATTGCCCATTTTGGATTTGTGCATTTGATTTTTCCACATAAGTGTAGTACTTTCCATTTGTTTTTACTGAATTTTACCTTGTTGATTTCAGACCCAATTCTCCAACTTGTTAAGGATTGTGTAGTGAGACAGAGTGGGGTATTAGTGAGTGCTGCCAACCAAGTGTGGGGGCAGGACAGGAAGTATAAGAATAGGGCCCTGCAGCTCAGTTGAGGCCAGACCAGGGAAGGTGGCAGAAAGCCATCCCAGGGAGCTGAGCCCTCAACAGAGCCCGTGACTGGCAGTGTGGAGAAAAGGCAACCTATTGCCCCAGGAGACAGAAGACCCTGGGGAGAGACCAGAGGAAGGCCTGCCTGACTGAGGCTGAGAGCCAGATCCCAGCAGTGACGGAGCAGTGACAGCAGGAACTGGTAGGAAGGAAGTAGCTCAGCAAAATCAGATTTTGGTCCAGTTGTGCTGTTGGGACGCGAGGCAGCAACCACATGTTTTCCCCGCCAGCCTAGTGGCGTGATCACCTGCCACTGCTAGGGTCCTGGGCTGAGGCCTGGTGGAGCAGGGTGGACCCAGGTCCTCCTAACCCTAGCTGCATGCGCAGGGCTGGCAGCACGCTAACATTTAGGCCGGTAGGCCAGCGACATTGACTGTCTAATTGTTGCTGTCCACCTCAGCCAGGAGGCAGAGGGCCATAGAGTGGTGAAGTGCTGTGCCTGCACCTGGAGGGCTGGAGCTCTAGTGTCTGCTGTGTACCCTAGCCAGGAGGCTGGGGCAACAAGCTGACTGGTGGTGTGTCAATTCCTCTTTTTTGGAAACCTGAACTCATATCTGGGTGATTGTGTGGCCGCAAAGTAGAATGACTGATGGACATAACTCCCTGATGCTGCCAAGAGAGGGCACCCTAACCCCAAGAGGGAGGGCAGTTTCAGTCATTTTGAATTCTAATCCTGTCCTCCAAAGTTCTTGCAACTCTTCCCAGCTTGGTGTCATCTACAAATTTTTATAAGCACTCTCTCCACTCCATTATCCAAGTCATTAATGAAAATATTGGATAGTAACAGACCCAGGACTGACCTCTGTGGGACCCCACCAGATACATTTTCCCAGTTTTACAGTAGACCATTGATAACTACTCTTTGAGTACAGTCTTTCAACTAGTTGTGCACCCACCTTATAGTAATTTCATCTAGATCACATTTCCCTAGTTTGCTTATGAGACTGTCATGTAGGACACTGTCAAAACACTTACTAAAATCAAGAGAGATCATGTTTACAGCTTCCCTCCATCCACTAGGCCAGTAACACTGTCAAAGAAGGAAATTATGTTGGTCTGGCATGATTTGTTTGTTCTTGACAAATCAATGATGGCTATTCCTTATAACCCTATTATCCTCTAGATGCTCTTGAACTGATTGTTTAATTTGGTCCAGTGTCTTTCCAGATATTGAAGCTAGGCTGACCAGTCTATAATTCCCTGGATCCTCTTAGTTCCCCCTTTTAAAAATAGATGCTATGTTTACCCTTCTCCAGTCCTCTGGGACCTCACCTATCCTCCAGGAGTTCTCAAAGATAATAGCTAACTATTCCGATATTGCTTCAGCTAGTTCCTTAAGAACCCTATGATGAATTTCATTAGGCCCTGCTGACTTGAATACATCTAAATTATCTAAATATTCATTAACCAATTCTTTCCCTATTTTGCTTTGTGTTCCTTCCCCCTTGTTGTTACAATTAATTCTGTTAAGTATCTGGGTCAGCATCTTATTAGCTGATGATAAAGGAAAGATGCAAACTAGATGGCTCCCATCTTCAAATAACTGCTCTATCTGCTGGTCTACTTATGGGATGCTCATGTAGAGGCTGATATTTGAAAAGATTGTGTGAACGGGAACCCAGATGGAGGTAGCATCAGGCAATGTTGTTTGATCAGCACCACAACTATCTCCAGCTGAAGAGCTGTGCTAGTGTCCACAACAGCAAACTATGGGGAGGAGAGAAGCACCTGGTGCTTTTGTTTAGTACAGCTCCCTCTGGTACCATGGCAGTGGTACCATAGAGAACAGGAAGTGGTATCAGAAGGAGCTGAGCTCTATTATGTTCAGGAGTGCCGCCAGCTTTTCAGCCGCCCTAGGCGGCGGAAGGTCCCGCCCTGAAATGCCGCCCCCCACAGAGGCGGCGGAAGGTCCCGCCACCGAAATACCGCCGCGGTCGCTGCCCCCCAAATTGTAGTGCCCTAGGCGACCGCCTAGGTCGCCTAATGGGTTGCGCCAGCCCTGAGAGTGGGCAGCATGGGGCTTATAGCAAAAGGGCCTGAAGTTCTACATCTTGCAAGGCTAGTGACTGAGAGGAAGCAAAGAGCGCTTGGCAGGCACAAAGAGGGGAGGCTGGCAAGAACTAGGTGGAGCCAGGAAGCACTCAGGAAGAATTATAGGTAGACGAGAGCTTGAGAAGGGTGTAGAATGGGGTAGCTGAGGAGGTTAATGATCTGAATGGGAAGGCCAGATGGCAAACCTTGGTCCTTCTGTGAGGACTGCTCTTGTTTTGTGAGCCTCTTCTAGTTCAGTAATGGTAACTCATGTTTCTGTGTAGTCTCCCTCCTCTGTGTGCTAAGTACACAGGAATAGAAGAGACCCCCAGTGTAACACTAAAAATATCTGAGGAAACTTGAAACATCGTCGGATTTATTTAATTTAATGTTTCCGAAAGTCAGTGTGACCCAAGAACTCCTGAATGCCAACTGGCAAAGGGATTATAGGAATATCTTGGTTCTGATATGTACATTCAAATTCACCAAAGAATGTCACGTGGGCTCTTAAATGAAAGCCAATGTCACACTGGACCTTAATATCCTTGTGAAATCTATGTATGGATACTATGTAAGGAGTTATGTATGTAAACTGAAAATATGTTTTAAAGTCTGTATCAAGGTAGGAGTCACCAGCAAAGATGAAAAATAGGTGGGAAGGAATGTGTAGCTCTGTGTCGGGATGTAAATTAAGCATTGTAAACTAACAAAATAGATGCCTAGTTACATACAAAGTCAACAAGAAAGGAGCAAACAGGAAAAAACAAGCTAGAGGGTGGAGGGAGGTATTCTGGTTGTGTACAAAGACAATAAACTTTAGGGGTATATCTAAGAGGGAAATAACACACCCCCTCATCCTGCACTTACGGAATAAATGGACAGCATATTTTATTCATGAAAACAGAATCTCAGCCAACCTTGCTTGAAAATGCTGCAGAGAACTTTGGGTTTGTTAAGCTTCTTTAGACAGGGGGTTAACCTGCTAGTTTAGTGTTTAGAAAGCATGTTATGGTTTTGTTTTGTATGTAACCATTTGTTTCCAATATTCTTAGTCACTATCACTTGAATCTTTTACAATAAACTTACTCTGGTTTTCACTATAAATATATCTCAGGACGGTGGAGTTAAGTACAGTGCTGATCCTGATTTGAATCTTACAAGCTGGTGTGCATACTGTTCCTTTGGGGGCAGAAGGCCTGGTATATCTGTGAGTAGCCAGTGTCGGGGCTGCATATCACAGGGAATGTTTCAAAGGGACTGGGGTGCACCTATTAAATTGCAAGGCAAAGGGCTGGCATAGCCCAGAGGAGTATTTGAGTGGCTAAGAGACTGGTGATGTTAGGGAACTGATACCCAGCTAAGCACAAGCAAGACTCCCTCATGCTGGAGGTAGGAAGTAACAAGGTAACTCACAGTTCTGGGTACCCCGAAAACCATCACTGTCAGTGTTTGTGATCAGTAAACCACTCTTATTATTTTAATTAATTTTATTAAGCATTTTTGTAGCACAATTTGCTATGCTTTGAATGAGATATAATACCAAGGTCTTTGCTACTTGTGGTTATTAAGAATCCCAGAACAGGGTGTTAAGGCCAAGGTCCTGCCCAAATCAAGATCAAATAAATAGGTTATTCCTACTGTACCTGTAGCAAATTCCCCCTGTGATTTCAATTGGCTATAGGATTCCTCCTCACGCCCTGTCCTGAATAATAATGTTGTGTTGCTGTGTGCTGTGAAATAGCTGCCATGGTTGTAAATTCCACACATATTCCTTGATAAATCTGCAGACTTTGGTTATTTTAATCCATGTTTAAAAAACAAACAAACAAAAAAAAAACCCCTTGTGCCTGCTCAGCCTCAGTGCTGGCACAGATGCTGCAGTGTTGATGTCACTGCTCAAAGTAACAAGAAAGCAGCCCAGCTGCTGCAGCTGCCACCAGCAACCTGGTGCTGCATCCCCCGAGGCACCATATGGGGCTATGTAACTGCTCCAGTGGGAAGCATCCCTGCTATCCAGGCCCACAGCCTCCTTCTCTCAGATACTACACCTTAGCTGACAGGCACCAACTTGTTCTCTTCTATAAGATATTAGGTGTGAGATGTTCTACACTTCCCTAGACTGTACATAACATTTTAGGCTTCTTAACTAGCTCTTTTCCAAGGTAAAATGGTAAAATTAGTGATGTCTGGAGATAAGTGATATCCCCAGATTCCTGTAGTTATTCCAAAGTGAATATTTCCAGTGGTGCTCTTGTAAATTACAGCTGTCTTTATGGAAGGGAAGCTAAGGACAGGGGCTCAGTTTAGGAGCTTAAACTCGAGTCTTATTCTCTATGCCAAATCTCTCTGCCCAATTGCAGTAGATATGATCCTTCCTCAGCACTATCACACTGCCTGCTTTCTGTAGACACATGACTTGTAACCTGTACTGACCTGTCAGGCTCTGCGAGCCCCAGCATATTAAATTTGGTTCACAGGAAGCAGCTCATTGTTCTTGACTCCAGAGTTAGGACCATAATTTGCATGCTTTATAGTTGCATAACTGGCAGTGTCAGGACGTCAGAGGCTGACAGCCAGGATTACGCCAGTGGGAGAGGAAAAGGAAGGCAGATGGGTTTAACACTCCAGCATACTGCAGCTGTCTGATTTCAAGTGCTCAGTTTAATACTAAAGAACACCCAGTGCCAGCCAGGACAATTTACTTAATTTAAATATGATTTGACTGATTTATTTGTTAGGCATTAAAACTCTTTATTGGAGTCCTTGTCCTAGGTAAAGTTGTTGGAAAGAATCTTTCATTGATACTCATTTGCCCATAAGTGGCACCACACAACCCGGTGTAATGCATCTGGTATTTAAGTCTCAGGGCTTGATTCTTGACAATGTAGGTTTGGACTCAGTATCGTGCATATAAACACAATGTAAAAGGACAGAGAGTGCAGGGCACATGATCCTGTATTTGAGTGTCCTGCACTGCAACCACCCCTTCTTCCTGCCTAGCAGCAGAACTGAGGCAAAAGAGGAGTATGCACAGCTAAGCTCCTCATCTGCATGCTAAGGATCCCACTTAAGTCTACACACACGCGCACGTAAGGGAGTGGACTCAGAGTGGAGGTTTCACTCTCTGTGGAGGACTTGCACCTATTCTTCAACCTTACTTGTGCCCACACACAGTGTCTGCTCACACTATCATGGAGTCTGTCAACCTTCACCTCTCTGCAGTGCACTGAAGAAAGATTTGCAGGATCAAGACCTTTATGTTACCTCCATAGGTGAGGATTTAGGGCAAATAGGTGTACCTTAGTACAAAACTCTATTACCAGCTCTTGATGATACCATGTTGTACCTCGAAGAAAACTGAAGAAGGTGGAAAGCTATTTTTTTTTTTTAAGCGTTGCAAAGGCAAAATGAATGCCACCGGAAAGGAGCATTCTTCCTTTCCATCTTCCTCACTCCCTTCTTCTCTCTTTCCACCCCTCCTGTCCTTCACCCTTTGCCTCCAAACTCATGCTGATAAAGTTTTGGCATAAAAGTTTTAGGTGCTAGATGGGTATAATTTTTAAAGATGAAAACAGTATTGCGGTTTAAGTTGAGATGAGATGAATTGGTGGATATAATTTTGCCCAGTCCCTTTCCAAAACAGTATTCTCTCTGCCTGGTAGCTCTGACATTGCTTCCCTGTTGTTCAGCTTAGGCAATCCTCACCACCCTCTTGCTTTCCTCCTTACCTTTGTATACATTGTTCTTCCAAGGCTTTCACTTCAGATTTTACTGATACTGGGGGTCCCTTGCGAGATAATACATTCACATTCAGAAGTTTGCTTCTGCTGTCTCCATTTTTGAGTGAAGCTATGACAGAAAAGAGGGACAATCTTTACATGTACTCCAGGTAACAACTGGTTTGCATTGAAGGAGGTGGGAGAATGGGCTGCATTTTGATTCCTAAGACTCAACTTTTCAAACGAGCAGGCTTGAGGTCCATATGAATACACTTGCCTGCAGATGATTACGCGTGCATTTACCCCAATTGTGTATGCAATCAAATGAGAAAATGAATGTAGACATACAAATGCATTTTTGTGCATGTAAGTGGGCTTCTAACCACTGAAAACTTTGCCCCCAGCAGCCAGTGACTTTCATCTCCACTATTTTAGGGAGATAGGGTTAACTGTGCACTTCTATGGTGTGCTGGTATCTGTTTTGCCATGCCAGGACCTTAGTACCTCTCTCCTTCCAGGCACAAAATTGAAGAGTTCAGTTTATTGAACGATAAATGAAGTAAACTTTCAATAGGAGGAGCAGCTTTACCTTTAATTGCTCCTCCTCTTTCCCTCAAAGGAGCCGGAGTGGCTTTTACAGGGAACGAAAGCTGTGGTAGAAATCCCAATCAAGTTCATGGCTCACCACGGCGATCACAGAAAGGGAAGGGTGCATCTCACTTTTGGGGGCTGGATATTTTCTATTTGATTTTCTTTGCACTAAATCCTAATTCTGCTCCCACTTTAAATCAGTAGCAAAACTCTCACTCTTCGGTGAGTACAGGTCCAGGCC
Source organism: Terrapene triunguis (assembly GCF_002925995.2). NCBI lineage: Eukaryota > Metazoa > Chordata > Testudines > Emydidae > Terrapene > Terrapene triunguis. The sequence goes on from NW_020664439.1 coordinate 2,311,315, forward strand.
CTAAATGAAGCATGTTTCAGAGATGCCCTCCTGGTTGATGCCACTGGGTCTCCATAAGGAATGGCTGAAGTCCAAGGTTTTGCTAACCTGTGGCACAGTTTCTGGGGGTTCACAAAACTAGCTTGAGTTCTCATACCTTTCTTTCCTCTCATTTAAGCGCTCTTCCCCTGCCAGAGGAGCTTGGTTACAAAATCCAACCTCTTTTGCTAGCTAAAGGAAAGCTTATGTTATCTCTTAGGATCACCCCCAAAACTAGGCCATTGTCTATGCTGGGTTTAGTTTTCTTTAGGTTTGTTTTTCTCTCATTCCCATTCTCTGCTCTCACTTCTTGTTTTTCAAATTGGATTTTTCTTCCTGTTCTGTATTCCATCCTACTTTTTTCACTGGATTTCTCTTACTTTCTCTTCTTCTTTCTTTCAGAGTCTTTCCTTAGTGCAATGCGAACAGATTAACATTTGAGTCAAACTTTTGGACTCGTGCTATTCAAGTGGGTTTGAAGTTAAGATAAAAGAGCTCACCCATTCCTTGTTTCCAGGTACTTCAGCAAATGCTGAGAGAAGAGGTTCCTGTTATGAGACTGAGGCTTGTGTCAAAGCATACGCTGCCCAGAGAATGGCATCCGTCTTGGTGAAGGAGAAGTAGGAGAGCTGCTATGTCATCCCAGTTGACTGGAGAAACTATAGCTCAGGGCTGGGCTTGCTACAGTGATGCAGGGGAGAGAAGTATTGCTCCTAGCAAATCCTGCTGCGTTGCCTGGTGAAGAGAGACATTGCTCTGAATGACCCTGTTGAACTATTGTTGCAGGTGTGCAGGAGAAAAGCCCCGTTCTGAGCGGATCCTACTGCAGCAATGGAATGACACAGGAGAGCAGGGCATGCAGGAGAGCAACTGTGCTCTGAGCAGGTCAGACTGCACTGATAATGTAGCGGGCACGTAATACAGCAGCATTGCTCTGAGCTGGTCCTTCTGCAGTGGTGCTGTGGTGAAACAGAAGAGATGCCATTCTATACACTGGTCCGGCGCAATGATGTTATGGGTGTGCAGGAGCAATGCCCCCCTCTGAGCTGGTTCTGCTGCAGTGACGTGGTGGTGGGTAAGCAGGAGATGCAGAGAAAACCGCTCTGAGCTCGTTCTGCTGCTGTACTGACAGGGTGGAAGTGAGGTCTGCGTTGGATACAGACAGTCTGTCCAGGAACCTCATTGAGAACAGTAGCAGAATATTAAGCAGCAGCTCCTTGCTCTCGCGCTGTCTGCTCATAAGCTGGCTTGGAGAAGGGAAGGAACTTTCCTTGGACACTCTGTGCAGGGCAGAATGAGCCCTTTTGCTGATGGAGTCAGGTGGGCCCCTTGTCTGGGAAAGCAGAAGATGCCCACTTTCTGGAGAGAATCCCCCAGGCATCTGTTTGGGGGTGTGGGAAATGACCGTTATGCTGGCAGGGGAAGCATGGCTCACTTGCTGGGGATGGAGCAGTGTGCTCCTCTGCTGGATGACAGAGTAGAAGTCTTCCGTGGCCTGTCTCACACTCAGTCCATCTAGAATATAATGTATATGTTGGAGCAGGTATCTCTGGCCACTCTGCCTTCCTGTTCACTCTGTTGATTCCCCCAATGCGCTGCGCAATTCTTTTTTTGTACAGGTCTCGCTTTCTCCATTCCGTCCTCACTGTGTGATCCTGCGAACTGGCTCCCTCCTTGCTTGCCACGTGGCCTTCCCTGCTTAAACCTTCCCCCCCTCCCCTCAGAGAGGCAGAACATGGGTTCCAAGCCTGCTCAGGTTCTCTGCAATGAGAACGTGTTTAAAGAATCAGCTATTTGGCAGTTGCAGTCTAGCTACTAGTAATCTATTGGCACTGAAATTCCTGTTGTGGAAGATGGGCAAGGACTGGTGCTCAAACAAGAGTTCTGGAATCCCCCACTTTCTCTAGTGTTGACTACCAGGAGCTCCCACCCCACTGGCCAGCTCCCTCTCTTCCCATCATTCCCAATTGCAGTGGAAAAAGGAAGAGAAGTGACTTCTGGGTCTGGTACTCACCTACAGCATGCCTAGCATTCGTCCCCTCTCTGTTATTCCTCTCTTTCTGTCTGGTCCGTAGCCTCATGGACCGATAATACTTGGAATTTCTTTGAATGGCAATGTAGTGAGTCTGTGACTCACTGTCCTGGGTCACATGGTCAGCACCCTCTGACTTCTCCTCATCCTCAGAATTCACACCAGGCTGTGAGGCTGTCTGCTGAAAACTGCCCTTTTTGACACCACTGGTTGCTTTTCTGCAATGCCTTTCCACCTCTTCCAGTTCTTCTGTCTCCATGACAACAGATATGATCGTTTAGGAACAGAACGGCAGCAGACCTGTAACCTCCATAGACTCCATCAGATCTCTCTGTTTTAGAATCAGAAACAAACAAACAAACAAAAAACAGAAAGTTCCACTTAATTCAGAAATCAGAGTGCACCATCCTTCTACGATGATAGAGTTTGCCACCTGCCTTGATTTTTTTTTTTTTTTGGTCCATTGTGATTAAGGGGGCCATCCCACATCTTCCAAGCCTTATTGAAGTGTCTTGAACATTAATTTGGACTAGCACATCATCATCCCATATGATACAAACATCACAACCTTGGTACAATGAGTTTGTTATTCAGAACAAATTATTTAAAAATGGAAACTTTACTGGGTAGTGTCATAGAATCATGAGTCAGGACTAAGTATTATCTTCTAGACTAGAGGCTCTCAAACTGGGGGATGCTCCCCCTTGGGGGGCCATGGAGTATATTCTGGGGTGTGTATGAGAAGCTTTAAGGGAAACTTACTGTGCACATTCAGAGCTGGGCAGCCGGTGAGCAGCAGCTGCTGGCCGGGTGCCCAGCTCTGAAGGCAGCACTGCCTCCAGCAGCAGCGGAGAAGTAAGGGTGGCATGGTATTGCCCGGCCAGCAGCTGCCGCTCTCTGCTCTGCCTTCAGAGCTGGGTGGCCAGAGAGCGGTGGCTGCTGGTTGGGCGCCTGGGGAGTAGGAGAGGGAGAGGGAGCGTAAATAACTACAAACACAAAGAAGGGGGCAGGATCAAATAAGTTTGAGAACCACTAATCTAGCCCATCCCCGACAGGTGTCTGTCTAACCTGTTCTTAAAAACCTACAATGACGGGGATTCCACAACCTCCCTAGGGAATTTGTTCCAGTGCTTAACTACCCTGATCATTAGGTTAGACATTAGGAAACATTTCCTAAATCTCCCTTGCTGCAATTTAAGCCCATTACTTCTTGTACTGTCCTTGGTAGTTAAAGAGAACAATTTATCACCCTCCTCTTTATAATACCCCTTTACCTCTCTATAGGGTTCCCTTAATGTAAGAAATTGACCCCTTTCTTGCATCCTGTGAGACATGTTACTTCCCAATCACTTACTCACAACACATACCTTCCTGTGATGCAGACACGCACAGAGTCCCTAACTATTTGTGTTGAGGAGAAATTACTAGGCAGGGTTATTTGACAACCAGGATTGCAAACGCAATACAATTTTATTTCCCAAAGTCTTCCTTATATGCTCCTTTAGTGAAACATGAGCATTCTGCCACGGAGGACCCCAGCAACCCTTGTGCTATGGGATTTGTATATGAACATGACTGTATTCTGAAGCATCTCAAGCAGACCAGCCTCTCTAGCAGCCAAACACCCGGTACTATCTAGTGATTGCCCAGGATGAATGTCAAGGATAAGTCATGGAGCATTGCAGGTAGTTCTTACCCCTTATCACTCTGATAATTTACTGGGCCACAGAAATGGGGCTCCAACCCCTACTCTTGCAAAAGGTGCCTTGGGCTCTGTAACTCTTAGGAGGCTGGCTGATCCTGAGCAGCTTTTAAGCCTTTAGCTCTTGCTAATTCCTATGGGTTTCAGGGGTGCTTTGCTGGAGAGGAGGAAGGGCTATGGATTGAAATATGACCATGTATATCAATGTTGCTACTACTGTATACAATTGCAACAAATCTTATACAAAAATATGTCATGTAAGGTATCAATGGAAAAGTTAGTCTATCAAATATAATTATCCTGTTTGTATGCATGTATCATCTTTGTATCTAATGTTATGAATATTGATTATGTACCAGTATTTCAGATGTGTTTGATCCTGGGGTAACACCCATTAGGTAAAATTTGCATTGAAGCCAAACAGCTTTGTGTTGATGGCTCATCAAAGGCAATTTAACTCTCACAATGGGCCATAGAAGAAACTCATTCTGCCCAGATGGCTCGTCCTGCAGCCGCCTTAGCCTCCAAGTGGCCAGTGGCTTGCCCTTGTGAGTCATCAAACCATGCAAGGGCATGTGACTTGCCCATGTGACTCTGGACTCCATCTTGGGTCTGTACTTTTCCACAAACTCTGCTGGGAGCTCTGTTTGGGACAGTAAATTTCCATCCACATGATGGGAGAGGGTATACAAAACCCTGGAAACATCTCCATTTTGTCTTCATATCCTGCTTCATTTCTCTGGACTACATTCTAACAAGGAAGCTATCAACAAGGACTGATGACCCCCAAGCTGTCTGGGTAATTTCCAGAGAGACATTTGCAAACCAGCAGTTCATTCCATCACTGCTACACACCTTGCTTGCTGTGATTGTATGTATATGACCAATTAACCATTTTAACTCTCTTCTACTTCTTTCCTCTTAAAAATAAACCTTTAGATTTTAGCTAATAAAGGATTGGCAACAGCCTGATTATTGGGTAAGATCTGAGTTATATAGTGACCTGGCTACATGACTAATCTTTTGAAATCAGAAGAACCCTTTGTTTGATTAAATTTGTTTTCAGTAACCACTCATCATCATGTCTTTGTCTGCGTGGTGAGACAAGGGCTGGAATGCCTAAGGAGACTGCATTTTTGACTTCTGGTTAACCAGTATGGTGTGACAGAAGTTTACTTTTTTGCTGGCTCGATATATCTAATGGTAGAATAACCACCAGTTTGGGGTGAGTCTGTCCTATTTCTCAACAGTTGTCCTGAATCTGGCATCCTCAGCTGTGACCCAATGAGGCACGGTGACAGGAGGAGAGGCTGGGACAGCTCTACCATCTTCCCCAGCAAAATTTGGGTCAAGATTGAGTGGACTGTTTAACTGTTCAATGTTGTGTCCCTGTCTCTCTAAATCCTCTTTACTGCTGACAGAGGCTCTCTAAGCACATGCAGTTTTCTGTGGCCCAATGGAGCTAATAGGGATATTAGGAAGAGCTGTTCCTTTATGAGCTGCTGCCAAAGGAAAGAGACAAGTGGCATAACTGTGGGCTCACTCAGAAATAGGCACAACAACTTGTGACACCAAAAGGTCAGGTTAAATTCTGTATCACCGAGCTATAAATACTTAACAGCCGGCTTCTGGGACAGTCCTCACAGTGGTTTGTTAGTGTGTGCAGGTGAGAAGGTTCACTTTTGCTCTCTTACTGTGAGCCATAAGGTTTGGATCTGTTCAGCCCCTTCTGATCCAAACTTCCCTGAAGTTCAGGGGCATTTGGAGCTGGGATTTGGTTTGGACTGTTCTTGGGCGTTAACATTTAAATAGGAAATGTATTGACAATAAATGTTTATTATGTTAATTTGGGGTATTTAAATTACTCTGAGGTAAAGAGACTCACTGAGTGTATGACTTCCCATGGCTCAGTAGAACGGAGGAGGAAGAGCTGCTGTCAAGGGGGAGAGCACAAAGAAGGGAGATGCTATTACTGCCCCCTTTTCCCATGTTTCCTCCCCAAACCAGTTCAGAGGGCTTGATCCTGCATTATTAAAGTTACTGGAAGTTTTTTTTTCATTGACTTGAATGGGAGACAGATCAAGCTTAGCCTGCCTTCACAACCCTGCTCTCCAAACCCCACTCCTCAGTCGCATCTCCCCCCATAGACTTGCTTTTGCCATGATGTCCCCCACAAATAAGTCAGTAACAATATCATTTAAACCAAAATCCCTATGTGCTTTGCCCTTTGTCTCTACTGCCTAGATTGTGAGCACCTTGGGGCAGAGAATCTCTTGTGTCCTATACTGGTGCTGAAATCATTGTCAGTGTGTAACAAATGGCAACTGGATTGTTTCTTCATAAACAATGGGTTGAGGTCTTCAGAGGGGTCATTAGCCACAGTGGGATAATTTCCACTGCATCCAAGTCTCCAGAGGAAACACTTACAGAACTGAGGAGGCCCTTGTGTGTGTGACTTCTCATTCCTTTCAGTTACCTGCTGAATAACTGTGAAAGCACACAGATGTCCTTCTTGTGCTTAAAGAAAGGAGCCTTGTACAGAATTAGATGTTGCATGACTAGGTGAATCTTACTGACATAGATTGTTCAAAGATGCAGCTACATTCTTATTAAACGTGTGTGATGTTTGAAAAACCAGAAACAAAACAATTGTTATTTCTGCAAGAGGCATTTCCCCCTTCTTCCCCCCCAATGGGAGTGAATGGTGTCCAGACTGAACAGATGAGTCATTGATAGGCTAAGAGCTGCCCCCACCCCCCAATGGTGTCTGAACAGAAATGAGCACAGTGGAGGCGAGTAGGATTTTCATGATTTGTGGGAAATTTAACCATCTGAATAGCTGAAACCATTAGAACATAAGAATGACCATACCGGGTCAGACCAATGGGTCCATCTAGTCCAATATCCTATCTTCTGACAGTGGTTGGTGCCCATTGATCCATCCACTGTCATCCATTCCCAGCTTCTGACAGCCAGAGGTTTAGGGCCCCCCAAAACATAGGGTTGTGTCCCTGACCGTCTGGCTAATAGTCACTGATGGACCTATCCTCCATGAACTTATCTAATTATTTTTAACCCAGTTATACTTTTGGCCTTCACAACATCCTCAGGCAATGAGTACCACCGACTGACTGTGCGTTGCATGAAGAAGTACTTCCTTATATTTGTTTTAAACCTGCTGCCTATTCTTTCCATTTGGTGATCCCTGGTTTTTGTGTTTATGTGAAAGGGTAAATCACAGTTCCTTAGTCATTTTCTCCACATCATTTATGGTTTTATAAACCTCTAATCATATCCCCCCTTAGTTGTCTCTGTTCTAATTTGAACAGTCCCAGTCTTTTTTATCTCTTCTCATATGGAAGCTGTTCCATACCTGTAATCATTTTTGTTGCCTTTCTCTGTACCTTTTCCAATTCAGTATATCTTTTTTTAGATGGGGTGACAGGATTGTATGCTATAGCTGAGGTTTGGGTATATCATGGATTTATATAGTTGTGTTATGATTTCTGTCTCATTTATCCTTTTCTTAATGGATCCTAACATTCTGTTACCTTTTTTGACTGATGAGCAGATGTTTCTGGAGAACTATCCATAATGACTCTCAGATCTTTCTTGAATGGTAACAGCTAATTTATACCTCATCACTTTGTATGTATAGTTGGTATTATGGTTTCCAATATGCATTACTTTGCATTTATCAATATTCAGTTTAATCTGCCATTTTGTTGCCTAGTCATCCAGTTTTGTGAGATCCCTTTGTAACTCTTCAGTGAGTTTTGGACTTACAAAATTACTCAAGATACTTATCATCTGCAAACTTTGACCTCACTGCTTACCCCATTTTCCAAATCATTTATGAATATGTTGAACAGCACTGATCCCAGTCCAGATCCTTGGGGGACACTACTATTTACCTCTCTGCACTGTGAAAACTGACCATTTATTCCTACCCTTTGTTTCCTATCTTTTAACCAGTTACTGGTCCATGAAAGGACCTTCCCTCTTATCTCATGAGTGCCTACTTTGCTTAAGAACCTTTGGTGAGGGACCTTGTCAAAGGCTTTTTGAAAGTCCAAGTACATCAGTGGCTCTCAAACTTTTGTACTGGTGTCCCCTTTCACCTAGCAAGTCTCTGAGTGTGACCCCCCCCCCCAATAAATTAGTAACAATTTCTTATATATTTAACACCATTATAAATGCTGGAGGCAAAGTGGGGTTTGGGGTGGAGGCTGACAACTCGTGACCCCCCATGTAATAACCTTGCGACCCCCAGTTTGAGAACCCCGAAGTACATTATATCCCCTGGATTCCCCCTTGTCCACATGTTTGCTGATACCCTCAGAAAATTCTAGTAGTTTTGTAATAGTCTCCTGTGATGAGTTCAAGAAGGGCTGTTAAATATGGAGCGATACTTTTAATTCCCATGTAGATATTCTAACCCAAAGAGCATTAACAGATGTTATTTGCTGGAGTATAAACAGTGTGTACTCAATTTGCAACAATAATTTTCTCATTTGGTATTAGATTGCCATCCAACAGCCTTATTGCTAGTAGAGCAGTGAATGAATGAGTCAAGGCAAACTCTGAATATCTCCAAAGAATTCAAGAATTTGTCCTAGAGTCTGGGGATTCATCCTTGAAAAGCAATATCTTGTGGGTCTGTTCTTAAGACCCACTACCCGCACACCTACAGACCACACTGAAATTGGGTGCCACTACAAATCACTACCTAGGTGCATTGTCATTGAAATACTTGATAGGTTTCAGAGGGGTAGCCGTGTTAGTCTGTATCAACAGAAACAACAAGGAAACAGAAAAACTAACCCAGGAACCAATCCCTGCAACAAACCCCGTTGCCAACTCTGTCTGCATAACTATTCAAGGGACACCATCATAGGACCTAACCACATCAGCCACATCATCAGGGGCTCGTTCATCTGCACATCTACCAATGTGATATATGCCATCATGTGCCAGCAATGCCCCTCTGCCATGTACATTGGCCAAACCGGACAGTCTCTACGCAAAAGAATAAATGGACACAAATCCGACATCAAGAATGGTAACATTCAAAAACCAGTAGGAGAGCACTTCAATCTCCCTGGTCACTCAATAACAGACTTAAAAGTGGCCATTATTCAACAAAAAAACTTCAAAAACAGACTTCAACGAGAAACTGCAGAGCTGGAATTAATTTGCAAACTTGATACCATCAAATTAGGCCTGAATAAAGACTGGGAGTGGCTGGGTCATTACAAAAAGTAATTTTCCCTCTATTGATACTCACACCTTCTTTTCAACTGTTGGGAATGGGCCAGATCCACCCTAATTGAATTGGCCTCGTTAGCACTGACCCCCCACTTGGTAAGTCAACTCCCATCTTTTCATGTGCTATATATTTATACCTCCTACTGTATTTTTCACTCCATGCGTCTGATGAAGTGGGTTTTAGCCCACGAAAGCTTATGCCCAAATAAATTTGTTAGTCTCTAAGGTGCCACAAGGACTCCTCGCTGTTTTTGCTGAAATACTCGAGTTTATCTTACAGACAGATATGCTGATTTACAGGCCCAAAGGGCAAGCTCTGGGAGAATAGGAGGCTATTTATTTAAAAAAAAAAAAAAAGGGCAGAGCAAATAAAGATGATGTGGCCAAATGCTGCATGTAAAGCAGTACTAAAGATTTTCCTTGCGACTCGAGAGAGAATTTAGAGTGTGAAGAATTTGCTTGGGCAGAAGCTTTACTCTGTGATGGAGATGCTGTTGTATGAGAGTTGGCTGAACTTGGTGTGTTAGACAAAGCTCCAGAAACTGGTCATAACCTTAAAAATTGATAAGATTCCTGGAAGAAAAGTCAGACATATGGATGTGTGGGGGAAGGAGGTAGCTGCGGTTGCTTCTAAGGGAGTGGAACTGTTTATATTTGAAAGCCAGGAGTCGGACCCTCTGTGGACTCAAAGATGGTGGTGAATGTAATTAACAGCTAGTACCTAGTGGACAATGGGCTGCATGATCAGACTAGTTCTGGGAATTGGATTTGTCCCAAGCATAGTACTTTTCTATCTGCTACATAAAGCCAGAGATGTTGAAGCTAAATACAAGAAATAAGCATAATACCAGCATCAGTACATGAAACATGAAAGGCCAGCTGGCCCGACCAGTATAAAGAGCAGCTGGCTCACCAAAGGCTCTTAAGCAAAATAATCAGTCATGGGATAAGAGGGAAGGTTCGCTCATGGATTGGTGACTGGTTAAAAGATAGGAAACAAAGAGTAGGAATAAATGGTCCGTTTTCAGAATGGAGAGAGGTAAATAGTGGTGTCCCCCAGGGATCTATACTGAACCCAGTCCTATTTAACGTATTCATAAATTATATGGAAAAAGGGGTAAACAGTGAGGTGGCAAAATCTGCAGATGATATAAAACTACTCAAGATAGTTAAGTCCCAGGCAGACTGTGAAGAGCTTTTACAAAAGGATCTCACAAAACTGGGTGCCTGGGCAACAAAATGGCAGATGAAATTTAATGTTGATAAATGCAAAGTAATGCACATTGGAAAACATAATCCTAACTATACATATACAATGATGGGGTCTAAATTAGCTGTTACCACTCAAGAAAGAGATCTTGGAGTCATTGTGGATAGTTCTCTGAAATCATCCACTCAATGTGCAGCAGCAGTCAAAAAAGCGAACAGAATGTTGGGAATCATCAAGAAAGGGATAGATAACAGGACAGAAAATATCATATTGCCGCTATATAAATCCATGGTACGCCCACATCTTGAATACCGTGTGCAGATGTGGTCGCCCCATCTCAAAAAAGATTTTTGCTGTAATATTTTAAAGCAGCCAGAGTTTATTTCCATTGGTTTCTGTAGAATATTTTTAATTAATCTGGAATTCTGATATAATTAGGGCTTGTCTGCGATTTAGTGCATGGCAAGCTAGTGTGTGAATCTACAGCGCTCCAGGCACTAACTGGCTGTGTGGGCATTGCTGCCATACACCAAAAATTCCCTAGTGTGCTTTAGTGTACTGTGCTTTGATGCCAGAGTTCACTACAGAACTTCTAGTGCACAGTAGCAGGGTCCACACAGCCAGGTAACGTGTGGCAGGCTCGAGCCCTGTAGATTCACACCCTGTCTTGCTGTGCACTAAATCACCAGGTAGAGAAGCCCTTATGTTTAACACAAAATGAATATAACAACTCTAAACCCAAAAGAAATAGTCAAAGACCCCAATTGTACAAACACGTGTGTTTACCTGTGCTCACGAATTGTCCCAATGACTTCAGAAGCCAATGACAGAATGAGACTACACATATACATAAAGTTAAAGGATAGGGTACAAAACTTTCTTGCAGTGGGAGAGCTGAAAAGGGGTTAATACAAGCTAGGAGGAGATAGTAAACGGATCAGCTGGGGTCTATTATGACCCATTACAGAGAGGCTGGACTTCCAGAGAACGTGCTCTGAGAGCGATGAGAAGGCAGGTTCTACTGAAGACCCTGAGGGCTAGTCTACACTGGCAACGCTAAAGCACTGCCATGGCAGTGTTTTAATATGGCTTGTGTGGTCGTGGTGCAAGCGCGCTAAAAAACCCACCTCCACGAGGGGCATAGCTACCAGTGCTGGGAGCACAGCAATTCGGCAGCGGGTCTTTCACTCCCTCTCTTCCTCTTCGGCGGCACTTCGGCGGCAGCTCAATTGGTTTTTCTTTTTTCTCTCTTTTTTTTTTTCCGTCGCTTGGGGCGGCAAAAAAGTTGGAGCTGGCCCTGGCTGGGCTGTAGCAAGCTCCAAGGAATTTGTTTCAATGAACTCATGTGTACCTGAGAAGGGAAGGACTTTTTACAGCTGGCTGAGGAGCCAAACTACCCTGCCTGCAGGAGGGAAACTGAGACAACCACTATATCTCACGGGAGGAGGTGAGGCACCTGCCCACAGAGCCTAGGGACTAAATTCTTTTGACCAAACTGAGTCTTGTTAGAATAAGGACTGCACGGTAGGGCGCAAAGAAATTAGAGATGACAAGACAGGTTAGGTCATCTAATCCAGCCTCCTGCTCAAGAAAATGCAAATTAAAGATCTGCTTTAAAAGGACAAGAATGAAAAGAACTGGCTGGGGGCTCTCTAACCCATTGATGATGATTTTTAACAAATGCAGGGCAAGCTCCAAAGGCCTGGGGAAAAAAAGCTAATGTTGTGCCAATATTTTAAGAGTAAATGGAATGATCTTGGTAACTTTAAGCTAGTTAGTCTGACACTGATCCCAGGTGAAATCGTGGAAAGGCTGATATGGGACATAATCATTTAAAAAAAAAATTAAAGTATGGTAGTATAATAAATACTAATCAACATGGGTTGTTGGGTTTTTTGAAAATAGGTGTTGTCAAATAAGCATGATATAATTTAAGAGATTGTTACAAGTTTGGTTGATAAAGGTAACTGTTGACATAATAGGTAAGGTATTTGACTTAGTCCTATATGACTTCTTGATTTTAAAAAAGCAATATATGAAATCAATATTAAATTGATTAAATACTGGTTACCTGATAGATCCCAAAAAGTAATTGTAAATGGGATGTCATGCGATAGGGATGTTTCTAGTGGAAGTCCCACAGAGACTGTGTCCTGATGCTATTCAATGTCTTTATCAATGATCTGGAAAAAAAAATGGCTGGTGGTAATTTCAGATGACAGGAAAATTGGGGTAGTGGTAAATAATGATGGGGACAGGTCAATGGGGATCATTTTGTAAAGTGGGCGCATTTGAACAACATGCATTTTAATACAGCCAAGTGCAAAGTCATATATCTAGGAACAAAGAATGTAAGTCACATTTATGAGGTAGGGGACTCTCTCATGGAATGCAGTGACGCTGTAAAGGACCTATGGGGTGATAGTAGATAACCAGTTGAATGTAAGTTCCCAGTGCAAAGGTGTAGCTAAGAAAACCAATGTGATCCTTGCATGTACAAGGTGTAGGAAGGTGGTATTCCCTTTGTATACAGTATTAGTGAGTCTCTTACTGGAATACTATGTCAAATTCCAGTGGACAGAGTTCACAAAGGATGTTGACAGAGCTACAAGAATGATTTGAGGTTTGGAAAACCTGCCTTATAGTCAGAGACTTAAGAAACTGAAACTATTCAGTTTAGTTTATCCAAGAGAAGGTTAAGAAGTGACTTGATCATGATCTACAAGTACCTGCATGAGTAAGGTTTCTAATAGTAACTAGATAGCTCTTTAGCTAACAGAAAAGGGCATAATGAGATCCAGTGGTTGGAAGATGAAGCTAGACAAATCCAGACCAGACATAAGGTGCAAATTTTTAACTGTGAAGTTACTTAGCCATTGGAATAAATTACCTAGGGCCAGAGTGAATTCTCTGTCACTTGAAGCCTTTAAATCAAGACTGAACATCTTCCTAAAAGAAATGGTGAAGCTCAATTAGAAATGATGGGCTTAATGCACAAATTACTTGGTGAGGTTCTGTAGCCTTTGTTATGCCGTGGGTCAGACTAGAAGATGATCATTATGGTCCCTTCTGGCATTAAAAATCTATTAATTTGCTTTTAAAAAGTATTAGCCCCTTAGCAGTGGCCTCATCTGGAAGGTTTTACCCATCTGAAAGCAATGAGTTCTCATGTTCTATCTGAAAATGTAAAACACAAACATAAAAACCATGCCTTGTGCATTTCTGTCATTCTAAAAATAAACAAAATAAACCAGATGAGGCCATTTTTAGGACAATATTTTGACCTAACAACCTTTCAGAGAGTGTGTGACTTTTTTTATATAGCATGATCTGAATGTACAAACAAATGCATGTTTGCTGGACCCTCTCCGCTTCTTTTTTAATGGTTTTAATTATTTTGTAACTCTGGTACTTGCATCTGAAAACAAATCTCACCCCTTCTTTACAGCCTTCATTTAGTAACCATTGATTTCCTCCCTCGTGTTTCACAGAATTCAAGCTAATACAGCTCATTCTGTAAACTGTCTACTTAATACGCACCCTAGGGAGGCTAAGACTGTTTGGCAAATATGGGTCACAATCCAGCTGCAGCCCTCCCTCATTTAGCTGCAGCTCTTACTCAGATGGGCCCCAATCCTTTAAAGAGTTCCACGTGCAGGTGGGCCCCTACTGAAGTCAGTGGGACTCTGCCCAGGTGCAGGAATCTAAGTAAAAAGGTAGCCCAAGATTTGCTAGATAGTTGCTGCTGCAGAAGGGAACATGTTGCTGTTTGTGATTTTATAGAAAGATATTTGTGTTTATGTGGAATACACAACAGTGTGGTACGTAACAGTTTTATTGGAGCGATTTTTGGGCTGGTGCATTATTTACCGGAGGCAAAGCCTTTAATGAGTTGTGCAGCTCACTGCAAACTAGTGCTAATAAAGCCTTTTTATCTTGCCCCACTATTCTGTGTGTGCCACATAATGGAACAGAGAATCCGTTTCAGAAACACTTTAGAGATTTAAAAAAATGTTTTAGGATTGGCACCATTTTATGCATTCTGTAAAGCCATATGCTGTAGTCACCATGAGATCAACTATATGCAGCTTGGAGGGGGACAGAGTAAAACTCATTTGTTGAAAGCCCTTCCAAAAATGACCTAAAATGGATTCTCTAGATATAAAAATGTCCTAACTTTAAAGTCTGGTCTCTCAGGATCTTTCAGGGCTAGAAGCAAGTGGTGTGTGTGTGTGTGTGTGTGTATTTGTATACACTTATACAGCTATACACACACCCCGGTAAGGTATAGATCACATAAAAAGTGTCTCCATAATTTTATCTATAGATGCAGCCTCTGCCAGTGTGGGGGCTTCAGGGCACAGAGAGCAGCACAGAGGCAGCTGCCTGCCTTGGCAGTGACGGCGGGACACCCCCAGCCTGTGGGGGCTAGACCAGAGCCTTGACTGGGTTGCTCAGTTGACCCAAGTGGCCTGGCCCCCGTGAGCCGAGTCAGAGAGACTGAAAGCATGAGCAGGGAAAGAGGCTGGTTGTTGCTCCCCACAGCATCTGGAGGAGCAGTTGTTCCGACTCTCCCAGTTGGAGAGCCTGGAGCCCCCCATTCATCATTGCACAACAGAGAGTCAAGCCCAAAAAGCTGTGGCACACATGGGGGCTGAAAACAAGCAGCGCCCATAACCTCTTTCACCTCGCCCCACCATACCCTGAGCCAGAAGCCAGCCAGGGCTGGACACCATCCATCCGCAATCAGAGCAATCAGCTGCGCAGAGGAGGATATTAACCCTATATGCTGAGCTCTAGTCCCACTGGCCTGATTAGGCCTGTGGGGCCTTCGGGGTGGCGTGCGGGTTTTCTTATGATATTGACTTGGTTGTGGGCCATCAGATGTTACAGGATGGGACCTCATTTAGTGATCATCCCTGAGAGCTTTGCCTGTTCTCCGCCCCTCTGTTTAATTTACCCTTCTCCTGCTGTACCCAAACTCCCTCCTAGAACCTGCACCCCAACCCCTTTCCCCAGCCCAGAGCCTGCACCCACACCCCCTCCTGCACCCCAACCCCCTGCCCCATCCCACAGCCCACATCCTGCACCCAAACTCCTTCCCAGAGCCCAACCCCTCACCCCTCCTGCACCCAAACTCCCTCCCAGAGCCCGCACCGTGCACCCTCTTCTGCATCCCAACCTCTTGCCCCAGCCCAGAACCTGCACTCCAAACCCCCTTCTGCACCAAAACTCCTTCCCAGAGCCCAATCCCTCACCCCGCCGGCACCCAAACTCCCTCCCAGAGCCTGCACCCCACACAACCTCCTGCCGCAGCCCAGAGCCCACACCCTGCACCCAAACTCCCTCCCAGAGCCCAACCCCTCACCCTTCCCACAACCAAACTCCCTCCCAGAGCCTGCACCCCACACAACCTCCTGCCCCAGCCCAGAGCCCACACCCTGCACCCAAACTCCCTCCCAGAGCCCAACCCCTCACCCCTCCCACAACCAAACTCCCTCCCAGAGCCTTAGGCAGGTGGGGGGGGGCAGGAATTGTACCCGTTCTGGACACCACCAAAAATTATACAAATCTGCCACCTCTGCTCACCACCCCTAGGTACCCTAACAAAGATGGATCTATAGATAATTATAGGGGTAGTTGTAGCAACTCCTGTATTGGCTAATTAGATAGATAGATATATACAGAATGTGTATATATATAACATTAAATAACTGTATATTTCAGGGTGTCCAAACTTACAGGCCCTCCGAGCTGCATACGACAATCTTCAGAAGTTCGAGAGGCAGGGCATACCTGCTGGGGCTCAGGGCTTCAGCCCCTTGGGAAGTGCCTGATGGGACTCTGGACTTCAGCCAGAAGCCCCAAGACCCCCCTCCCCACTGGGCAGAAGCCCCTACTCCACCAGGGGCGGCTCTATGTATTTTGCCGCCCCAAGGACGGCAGTCAGGCAGCCTTTGGCGGCATGCCTGCGGGCAGTCCGCTGGTAACGCGGATTTGGTGGCATGCCTGTGGGAGGTCCGCTGGTCCTGTGTCTTCGGCGTACCCGCCGCCGAATTGCCGCCGAAACCGCGGGACCAGAAGACCTCCCGCAGGCACGCCACCAAAGGCAGCCTGACTGCCGCCCTCACGGTGACCGGCAGGCCGCCCCCCGCAGCTTGCCGCCCCAGGCACGTGCTTGCTGCACTGGTGCCTGGAGCCGCCCCTGACTCCACCACCCTGGTGCAAGGCAGAGGTCCCGAGCTCCCCCCACCCCAGTCTGGTAGGTGGAGAATGGGGAGGACGGGGGCAGTGGGGCACCATGAGCTGCACTTTAATGGTAAAAGAGTTGCATGTGGCTCGCAAGCCACAGTTTGGCCACCTGTGATATATTGCTTGCCAGAAGAATGGCTTATCTTTTATTTTTGTTTATACTTTGTTTCTTGATTCTTTATATGGCAAAAACAAAGACTAAAATAGCATATCAAGCTCATAATACAGCTTACAAACATAGTCGGTGCTTCAAAGACACATTTGTTAACTTCCCAGGTCTCCAGTCCTGTCCAACAGAAATTTATGCTTCATCCACTGGGTCTCACTGAGTGGAAGTAGCTGAGAGCTCTAGACATGAAAGCATTCCCCCTATGGGGCCATGCCATATACACTGCAACTGTGTAGGGAGAGTCAACCTAATTCTTAAAGTATATTGAGACGCATGAGTGGAAAATCTACAGGCCTTTCTGGTTTTCATTATAAGACCTTACAATTAATTAAACAAAAGCCTGACCTTATTTTATTCATTTCCTTAAATTAGTGCACATGTCATAGTAAAAGTACATTCCTGGGTTGGGTGTTTCTGTGAAACCCTGTGCAAACCTTGTCCTGCTCCCTCCTGCCCTGTTGCCTTACCTCTGCATATTGACAACTTCCTAGCTCCTTTCTGCCTCTCAGGGTATGTCTACACTACGGGATTAATCCGAATTTAGATAATTCGAATTTGGGAAACAGGTTGTATAAATTCGATTGTGCGCGGCCACACTAAGCACATTAATTCGGTTTTTAACCACATTAATTCGGTGGTGTGCGGCCACACTACCCCATTAATTTAAACACAGTAATTCGGTGGTGTGTGGCCACACTAACCCTAATTCGAATTAACAAAATCGATTTAGGCGCTACTCCGCTCGTCGAGGTGGAGTACAGAAATCGATTTTAAGTGCCCTTTAATTCGAATTAACTGGCTCTGTAGTGTGGACGGGTGAAGGGTTAATTCGGATTAACGCAGCTAAATCCGAATTAAAGTCGTAGTGTAGACCAGGCCTCAGTCACCCCCTTCTCTTTCTGCCTCCTGCTTTTTGCCTCTGGTGCTGCCCACCTCCACTTAGAAGCCACTAGCGAAAGCAGGATGCAAGGCCCCCTGCTCTTCCTTGGGCAGAGGGATGATGGTGTTAATGCATCTGTGAGAAGTCAATTGGCGATTGGTTTCAGTTGCTGTTGGTAGTGAATGCACATGGGCAGGAGCAGTGTTATAAAGTGTAATAAATAGGGCGTAGTGCTATAGCTGGCCAGCAGGATATGTGTGTGCAGGGCCCCCAAGTGTGAATGCATTGGTAACACAGGCATCAGAGCACAACTAGTACCATATGCTGGTGATGTACAAAAAGGGTAGATGATACTTCACTGCTTCTGGGAAGAGCAACACTCAAGACCTCAACTCTTGTAAGGTTCTCCCCCATAAGAGTCCACATGGCATTGTTAACCATAGAGAGCAGAAACAGCAAGTCAGCATTACACATTCCAAAGCAATACTGTAAGTCTTCTCCATACAACATGCCCCCTTGGCCCTGCACAGGGTGACTCATATGGGTAGAGGTAAATTAGCAGGGATGCTTGTGCGGGTGTGCCTATGCCCTACTCCAGAGCTGTCAGTCTGGTACCTTTCATGAGCAGCCCTCCAGGGGGGGAGGGATAGCTCAGTAGTTTGAGCATTGGCCTGCTAAACCCAGGGTTGTGAGTTCAATCCTTGAGGGGGCCACTTAGGGATCTGGGGCAAAATCAGTACTTGGTCCTGCTAGTGAAGGCAGGGGGCTGGACTCGATGACCTTTCAAGGTCCTTTCCAGTTCTAGGAGATAGGATATCTCCATTAATTAATTAATTTATTTATAAAGACACACGCATACAAAACAGGTCAGCAAGAGAATTGCATCCGTTTATACCAGCGTGGGCGGCGAGTTCTATGGGTCCTCGGCCCTGCCTTCCGCCCCGGGTGCCCCCCCCATCCCCTGGGCCATTTAAAATGGCCCGGGGCCCCCACTCACCCCCGGCAGTGGAGCAGAGCTGAGTGGCTTCCTGCCTGCTCGCTCCACGTGGCTGCCGGCCCATCTCTGCGGACCCTGGGCAGGGTGGGTCTGTGTCCCGCCCCAAGCACCCCTGCAGCCAATAGGAAGCTGCAGGGGCAGTGCCTGGGGGTATCACCACATGGAGGCCCCCTGGCCCGTCCTGCCTAGGAGCCCCAGGTAAGCGCTGCACCCCCCTCACGCCCTCCCAGAGCCTGCACCTCTGCCCCCAAACTCCCTCCCAGAGCCTGCATCCCCACCCCTTTCCCACACACACCCCTCCTGCCCCCAAACTCTCTCCCAGAGCCTTAGGCAGGTGGAGGGTGGAGTTTGTGGGATGGGCTCTGGGTGTTCTGGGCACCACCAAAATTTCTACAAACCTGCTGCCCCTATATACCAGGACTGAATGTAGCCCAATGCTTTTACAAGATTAGCCCACCGCAGCAGTAATAGCAGTCCAGATCTCCCTGACATTCAAAACTCAGTCTAAGTCAAAACCAGCCCAATAGGATTCTTAGTGTCTTTCCTAGCACCTTTTCTGCCAGTCTGTTCGCCTACATACTCCGCTCAGTGACCGCAGAGTTCTCCAGCTCTGTCTACACGTAAAACTTAGGCTGACATAGCTACAGCGCTCAGGGATGTGAAAAATCCATGCCCCTGAGCCCCATAGCTTTGCCTACACAAATCCCGGGTTAGATGCAGCTAGGTCACCAGAAGAATGCAGGGACAGAAGAACTTCTGTTCTGTCACTGCAGGGTGCAGCTACGCTACGGGATTATGCCATAGCTATGCCACTGTAGTCCCCATAGTGTAGACATGGCCTCAGTTACTCAGTCCTTGGTCAACCGTAGCCCTCTTCTTTCCCTGCTACAGTATGGATAGTTTCCAGTACAACTTCCAGTGAGTTCTTATTCCTCTGTAGTTGAAATAACCTTCAGTGCTTGTTTTTTCCATAATGAGTGTCTCACATGTAACCAGGGCAAATCTAGAAATAGAAATGGGAACAGCTATAATTTTCTTCCTGGGCACTGCAAGTGCTATCTGTCCCAAGGGCAATAGGCCTGACTGCCTACTACGGAGCCTGGTTAAAAACCTCCAAACCAGACACATCTCCTACTGCCATGTTTTCATGGACCCTGACAAGCCAGCCTGCCATTAAGTCTCATGTCTTTGTTCCTGATTAAAACCCAGGTCACTTCATCATGGCCCAGAACTCTCGCTTCTAAATCAGTCACCTTTGACTCTTGAAGGCTGAAACATTTATGGGCAAAGTCTAAGCTGTGTACTGTGGCTTTTTTCAATGAACTGTAGGCTTGCTGCTGGCAATAAACTATATGGGGTGGATATGAAAAGGAACCCGTACTATAGAGCCCTGTGTAGGACTATTTTTTTAATCCCACTCTCGTCCCACCCTGCAAGTCCCACTCCCACCCGCTCCCACATTGTTTCTTGCATTTTTGTCCCGCTCCCACCTGCAAAAACCTTAGATCCCGCAAATCCCACAAGAGAGACAGATTCTCCTCACCCCCCGCCCCCTAAAGCCACTAAAAACAAAAAACCTGGTTGGTTAAAATATATATATATTTAAATATATAGTTTAAACCATGTAAAAATACTTTAACTCCTGTTATAATAGACACCAAATCTTTCTACTCCTTGGATAAATTGAAGTATTAAAACCTTTATTTAAAAAAAAACAACTTTACATTGCTGAAATTCTATTTATGACAAACTGACGAGAGATTAATGTTTTAGTGGGCAATTACCACCGGGGTTTTTTTGCCCACCCCATCCTGCCCACAACAAAGTACATTTTACCCACTACTGCTATTATGGCAGTGGGTCCTGTGGGAGCCCATCCCGCTGCAGGGCTCTGCCATACTGCTTACTCCCTAATGGAGTTTTATAAATCTCTCCTTACTTGTCACTGCAGCTTGTGCTTTCTCCACATCAAAGAACTGTCATGAGAGCCAGAGTCTTCTTTAGGCAATCTCCTCCATGCCAAGCCCAACAGTCAGATGAAGGGCTAGATTGTATGATTAGGGAGAAGGAGGCAGGGCCAAGTGCAACTTGTGGAAAAGGCCTGAAGATCAATCTTGCACTATCTTTCTGGCTGGCCCAGTGTGCATGCCAGGCTGCTCTGGGACAGAGAGTGCAGCCTGACATGCAACCAGCCCTCCGTGGGTGTGACATGGCACCACCCCCTAAACAGGGCTTGGGGGGGTCAGTCAGTCACAGAACCTACCTCAAGGGGCTAACTCATACGATTGGATGCTACCTTACGATCATCTGGTATCCTGTGCACATGCACTTCCCCTCACTCCCAGACATGGGCTTAAAACCAGAGCTGTATAGCTACAGGCAGGAGAATTTCTCCCTTCCAAGTGTAATAGTTTAAAGTAAATTTGATTTGACCTGTATGTGTCAACATTTCGCCTGTACCTTATCAGAAGGCTACTTTTATTATTGGCTCAGAGCACAACACTTGTCCGTATTAGCCTGACAAATAAAAAGACAGCACAGTCAAATCCTCCTTCGCCAGCCTGTCATCCAGTGTCCTGTCCAGGTGTATCGCAGAGTGAAGGCTCACCAGCCTGCTCCCTGCTCCATCGCTTAATGAGGCTAGCAGGGGACTCTGCTTGCTAGCATTGACAGTGCAAGCAGACATGGTTGAAATGGAACTGGAGCAAAGCATTACTTTGACAGGCTGCACTGTGAATAGTTGGCTGATGTGTCCTAGGTTCAAACCTTTTCCGCTGACAGCAGCATGACATGAAACTGACTCCACAGCTCTCTCCCTTCCACTTAATTTTTTTTTATCCTTCCAGCTTAATACAGTAGCAGTAATGGCCTCTGCTTGTAGAGGATGGCACAGGGCTCTGCTAACAACTTCCCTAATGCCTTGTTTTAGGAAATGAGTGGGTGAACTGGGCAATGGTAGGATGACCCTAGAGAGTCTTATTTCAAGCAATGGACTGGGAGGCAAGCGATCTGGATTCAGTTCCCAGCTCTGCTAGACTCCCTGTGGCAAGTCAGTTAATCTTCCTGGACCTCAGTAATGGACCCTTATTTTTTCCCACCCTTTGTCTTGTCTATTTAAATTGTTAGCTGTTGAGGGACGGTCTCCTGCTATGTGTATGCTCAGCACATAACTTGACGGGGGTCCCAATCTGGGCTGGGGCCTTTAGACGCTACTGTAATACAGCAAGAATAGCCTGAAAGAGCAGGGATTAGATCTCTGTGCACTTCACACAATGCATGTCGCCAGGTCCTTTCGATGGAATTCTAGCTCTTCACTGTTCTTGTTGGTCTCCATGACTTTTACACTGGGCCAGTTGCAGAATGTTCTTAGGGCTTGTCTATAAGAACACAGTCCCTGGTAAGCTGAGTTGTGAATCTATCCTGTGCTAGCCTGCTGCGCGCTAACTAGCCATGTGGCCCCTGCTGCGGTGCACTAAAAGTTCTGCAGTGCACTTTGATCCACTCTGAGTTGAACCAGGAGTAGATTAAAGCGGCCCGGGGAACGTTTAGTGCACGGCAGCAGGGCCCACAAGGACGTTTAGTGTGCCGCAGGCCAGTGCAGGGTGGATTGACGCCCCAGCCTGCTGCACACTAAGTGTTGGTACAGATAAGCTCTTGGAGCACGACCTTGATTCTGGAATTTGCTTCCCTATTGGATTGGCAAAGCCCAAGTTTGTTGATCTTCTGGGTGCACTCCTAGGCCTATTTGTACTCGTGCATTTCCTTGATGGATGGCTTTGGTGGGAGGAATTTCTTCTATGGGCTGAGTCCAGTTTTGTTTTTTACTGGCTCCTGTCAATTTGCGTTACTTCAGGCCTCAGAGGGCTGTTGCCTTGTGAAAGGATTAGAGCCACTCAGAAGTCTGAAAACATTGCGGCTAGGCACTACTGTAATACACACGATGGGTAACAACTGCTTATAGAAATTTTTAAATAAGTTATTTCAAAATGTAAATTTTCAGTACAGAACTGCTGGAGCCGGGTAACTCTGTGAAAGTTAATGGAGGTTGTATAGCTAATCCCTTCACCCAGCACTGAAAATGTCCCCCTAACCATGGCAGAGGATAACAATATGTGTACTCTGTGTATCTCTGGGCAGGACTTTTCTGCTCACTGACAGTATTGTTCTACATATGCTCCTATATTTATATTCAATCATAACTGGACTTATCAATACTTCTCAGTCTGTAGAAAATCAGAACTGACTTGAACCTTCACCCATCTCTCAAAGTGAACCTGAACCAACCTGGCCTTTTTGCAGGTTCAAAAGTTTAGGCTACCATAACTTTTTAATCTTTTTTTAATTTTAGTGCAATTTCCTGCGTTCAGCCAGGACTGGAAGTGCCAGTCTAGGAGATAATATATCACAGCGCCTCTGACACAGCTGAGCCCATCAATAGATTGAAATCTCAGGAGAAAGCTTGTTCTTATGAGATTTTGAGCCCCCGTGGACTTTGCATTTTAAACAAAACAGACAAACAAATAAAACTTCACTGATGGGAAAGAGTAGATTAAATCAGCAGTTCTCAAACAGTGGGTCGGGACACCAAAGTGGGTCGTGACCCAGTTTTAATGCAGTCGCCAGGGCTGGTATTAGACTTGCTGGGGCCCGGGGCTGAAGCCTGAGCCCCACTGCCTGGTGCCAAAGCCAAAGCCCACGGGCTTCAGCCCGGGGCGGTGGGGCTTGGGCTTCAGCTTCAGCCCTGGGCAGCAGGGCTCAGGTTACAGGCCCCCCTGCCCGGGGCTGAAGCCTTTGGGCTTCGACATTGGTCCTCCCGCCTGGGGCGGAGGGGCTCGGGCAGGCTCAGGCTTTGGTCCCCCTCCTCCCCCCCGGGGTCGTGAAGTAATTTTTGTTGTCAGAAGAGGGTCCTGCTGCAATGATGTTTGAGAACCGCTGGATTACTGTATTGTATGCTGAACAATTTTGCAAGGATTTTGCTGCTGAACTACTGGCAGTCTAATGGGAAAGCTCATTCTGGTGATAATAGAAAGAAAATAATTTTTTAGTGAGAGATTGCAGATGAATAGCTGTCAGGAACAGAATCACAACCCGTGACATGGGCCTGGAAGAAGAGATGTCATTTGGGTGGGTGGTGCCTGGAACGTTTGCTGCTTAGATCTTTACATTTTCTCTTCTAAATTGTTAATGCCTGTTTTGTGCAAAGGATCCCCCAGCAGAGTAAGTCATGCCCTGCGTGACTTGTTTGTGCCGGCTGTGCTGTGCCAATGGTATGTTTCCTTCCTCTCTGTCCACTAGCATTCCAACAGTATAAGCTACACACAATGGCACCCTGCCTGTGCCAGTTGGGACTCCTTATTTATGTCCTTGTTTGTTGGCTGAAATTCCTTCCTCACAATTGTGCCCTGTCAACATCATCAATCACTCCCCCCAACCCCCCAATAGAATTTCACTCACCTGCTAATGAGAATCTGTCATGGCTGGTTCATTCTCTCCATGTGGTCATTTACCATCCATTTACCAGTGGACGAATATCCACTGACTCTGTACTATATTCCCAAAGATTTTTTAAAGGTACTTATGGCAAAGATCTGATTCTTGGAGTGGGAAATCCCTGCTGGTAATATCTACAACCTTCAGCCCCAGCGCTTTCTGTAACCAATCACTGCATGTTGGAAAGCAAAAGTTTTCCCTAGGACTTTGTTTACTTTAGTTTCCAGAGTCACTGCAAACATAATTTAAAGCAACAGTTCTCCCTTTATTCAGATAAGTCAGTGCAAACACACATCAAACGTCCTTCATGCTGTCTGGGTTGAAGGTTTAACTACAATGCATGAGTAACATGCCCAATAGAAATCTTTAATGACTGAGTGAAGATCTAAAAATTTGGACGATGTGCAAGAACTGCAAACTCAAATGAGTGGAAACAATCAATGGTATCTGTTTACATCTGGTAGGGCAAACTGGCTTAGACACTGCTATTGCTTTTCTAATGGCTGTAAATAATGCAATCTGATTGCTAAATTTTATGGTTATTTTTTAATTGCTATTGTCTTTTAATTCCTTTTGTGTAGGTAGCTAGGCATTGATATGTATGAAGCAGAGCCAGTCTATTTTTTAATCTATTAATCAAAATTCCCTTTACAAAATGTTCTCTACAAAAAATACTTTGAGTTCTATGTAGGATTTGTACCTACATTTCTGTTGTCCCTAATCAGACTAATGGTCTCTGGCGGTGGCTTAGGCGTGATGTTTCAGATTCCTCTGGACAGCTATGCAATATCTAGAAAAGAGCTGATTTTTCCTGCTCCCTGAATAGATCAGTTGATAACTTGAAGTATGCAATTTTAATATTTCTTTTTGTAAAACCCAATACATCTCTACTGAAGTCAGTGCAAACCTTTCCATTGATTTTATGGATCAGGCCTTTAGCATAGTGTCATAGAAATGTAGGACTGAAAGGGGCCTCCACACTGAGGCAAGACTAAGGGCTAGTCTACACTGGCAATGCTAAAGCGCTGCCACGGCAGCGCTTTAACATGGCTTGTGTGGTCGCGGTGCAGTGCTGGGAGAGAGCTCTCCCAGTGCTTTAAAAAACCCACCTCCATGAGGGGCGTAGCTCCCAGCGCTGGGAGCATGGTTCCCAGCGCCGGTGCACTGTCTACACTGGCACTTTACAGCGCTGAAACTTGCTGCGCTCAGGGGGGTGTTTTTTCACACCCCTGAGCGAGAAAGTTGCAGCGCTGTAAATTGCCAGTGTAGACAAGCCCTTAGTTATCTCTCTAGACCAGTGTTGCTCAACCTTTTTGATACCAGGGACTGGCTTGCTCTGCCTTCCTAAACTGTGTCAGAGAGATCTCAGGAACCGATCGTTGAGAAACCCTGATCTATGTTTGTCTGACCTCTTCTTAAAAACCTCCAATGACAGAGATTCCACAACCCTCTAGGTAATTTGTTCCAGTGCTTAACTACCCCTACAATTAGAATGTTTTCCTCAAGTCTAACCTAAATCTCCCTTTTTGCAATTTTAGCCCATGACTTCTTGCCCTGTACAACTATATCATAAATGTTTGTTGGTCATAAAATTATCCGCTCTCTTTTAAGATCTGGCTCCTGTATTCTGGAATCTGGTCTCCTGCCTCACTGACTTCCACAAGTTAATGGACCATATGCTCAGTTGGGTCAATTGGTGCTGCTCCACTGAAGCGATTGGAACTGTGCCAATGTACTTAAACTGAGGATCCAGCCCTGGGGGTGCAATGCAATCAGCAGTCTGTTCCAAGATTATTAAGCTAGGCCGAGATCTAGATGGATCTTGTGTGGAGATTGTGAGCAGTACAAGCTGAGTTTCTGGGTCTGTGAGCTAGTGTTTGTGGGTGTCCAGCAGTTTCAATGAAGACTTCACTGGATTCATGATTTGTCTCCATCATGAGACATACTACAGCATGAAGCTGGATAGTCTTTTATTTCTTTTAAACCCACTTGCCATTAGCTGCATTCAACGTCTCCTTGCTATAGTAGAATGGAGCAGTGTAAAGATGATCTGGTTTTGTTGTACCCTTCAGGATCTAAAAATCTCTCAGTTGACTCCTCTATGATTCTTCCCCTTATAAGACTAAATAAATCCTGAGTTTACAATTTCTCCTTGTATGCAAACCTCATTATATCTCTAACCAGCTTCCTTGGCCTTCTCTGGGCCTTGCCAATCTCACTGGTTTTTAAATATATAATTATTTTCCCCTCAGATCAATACAGCAAAACAAATACATGGTGCAATGTATAACACAAAATGTTAACGGTACCTAGAAGGGATTCCAGGAACATCGCTAGCCAGAGCAGGAAGCTGGGAGCTCTATCCGCAGGAAGGAGCACTGTGACCATGGCAACAATTGCCTAAAGAAATGAACTCCCTCCCTGAACTGCCAAAAGCCCCTCTTGCCTCAAAGGGCTGGAGTAGCAAGTAATCTTGTGACAGTAGGATCCATGCAAATCCAGACTATACTGTTGACCCTTGGCCTGAGAGATTAGGCACTATTTGGGGCCTTGCCAGACTATCTCTGGTAGGAGGAGACATTGATGATAGTCAGGTATTTCTGTTGTGCAACACTGTTTTATTTACAAAACATGTACACAAAGTGCTGTTTCCCTGGACACAGTAGGAACAAACAACAGCAGGCAGTTTCATTGCTCAGAAAGGCAAGTTTGTCTTTTCCAGCCAGTCCTGTGCCCCAAGGTTCCTCCTAGGGCCACATTCACCACTTCACCTCTGGCTTCCTCTTGGCTTTCTGCTTAGACACACTGCAATCAGTCAATGCCCCAGTCCCTGTGTTTCCGCTTGGTCCCTAGGCACAGCGGCGGCTCCGGGCACCAGCGCTCCAAGCGTGTGCCTGGGGCGGCAAGCCGCAGGGGGCGCCCTGCCGGTCCCTGTGAGGGCGCAGTCAGGCAGCCTTCGGCGGCACACCTGTGGTAGGTCCGTGGATTCGGCGGCAATTCGGCAATGCAGCCAAAGGCTGCCTGACAGCCGTGCTTGGGGCGGCAAAAAAGCTAGAGCCGCCCCTGCCTAGGGAAACCCCAGGCTGCACGGGCTTTGCCATGTGCCTTGGGCAATGGCTTCTTTTGTTTCAGCTATTGCTACACAAAGGGGCATTTAACTGTTCCTTTATTTAGCCTGAAAGAATGGTTGTTAGCACACCCATCAACTTTACCTAGGTCGTTTGTGATTGATGGCAGTCATTAACACCTTCCAACATAACACTATAGACTAAACTCCCTGCACTGGTGTTGCATTTCTAGCAATTGTCAAAGTCAGTGAATTCAGTTTTCAGCATTTTGCAAGGGGAATATAACTTGCATTGATAATTTTTAATTGAATAGATCTCAGTCCTTCATTAAGTGTAGCCTTTCTTACAGTCCTATTAATCTCTTTCCACATGAACTCACCAGTATTCACTTCTACATTCCTTTTCCCAGTTTTCTTTTCCACTAAGTCGGGAACTACCTGCTAGATCTTAAGAGGTAGCACCCGAAACTGAACACAGTATCCAAACGAGAGGGCTCCATTGTTCAAATACTGTCATTATATTATGTTCTGGATTATTTTTACATCCTTTATTAATGCACCCACGCATCCTATTTGCATTTTTTTTATAACTTACCTTTTTTTAAAAAAAATTCTCATTACAACAGTCAGATTTAAGAGCAAAGAAATAACAAGTGTAGAACAATAGATGTGAAGGGTTTGGTTCTGCCTCTAGTTAATGCCATTGACTCTGACGGAGTCACTCCTGATTTTCATTGGAATGAGTGGAACATCAGGGTCTACACTGAGAAACACGTTTTTCCATGGATAGTGAAAAGCAGTTTAATAAATAATTGCAGTGTACAATGTGTTGTCTGGATAAACCTCTTTCTTTTTTTTTTCCTGGCAGAGAGAATGGAAGTGCTGAAATCCCCACTGCTGTAGATTTTTCAAAGTGGGCCAGACAAAGCAAGAGAAAATGCACTGTAGGGAACAATTCTGCAGTGGCAGGGAGATGGGATTGGATCTCTTTGCATCTCTCTCACCCCAATCCATGTGGGTGCACCTTTCTTCCCACACCGAGCACTACTGAGGTTCCATTAAGGTGCAAGAGTCCACTCCGATGAAGCTAGTGGCTGGATTAGGGCCACAGTCTTTACTTACAGTAGTGATCCCCAATCTTTTCCACCCTGGGACCTCCTCCCATGTATCGGCAGGCACTCCCTGACATCTGGTTACAACCCCTCTCTGGGCTGAGAACCCATGACTTGTATAATACTCAGGCAAACCAACCCCAGGTCTCACGAACACTTTGAAATGAACTGCTATCTAAGAGACTGAATAAACATTACAAAGGGACAACAGGACCCCGAAGAAAAACATCCCATCTGACTTTTTAGCCATTAACTAGAACACAGCCATCCTGCCCCCCCTCCCCTGTTACTCCTGTTGAATAGCTCTGACTCACATGAGTATCCTAACTGCTATTGCTAGAAAGTTAAATGTCTTTCTTCTTAACTGATCCAGTTCAGATGAAATGTCTTCTTGTATGTGAAAGTGATTCAGATTTAACTCTGGATTTGGGTCACTTATCCACACTAACTGCCAATTCTCTTTCTCTCAAAGGATCCTGCCTGGTCTAGTATGTAGGGAGACGTCTAGTGGTGAGCCTTCGCTGTACATAACCAGTTCAGTGTGTTTTTGCCCCCTCCTCCGTGCAGCTTCCAGGAGACTCTGTGGGTGAGGTGTTTCTTTTAATCTGTATACTTCTGAACTGTTTTTCTGTAAGGGTGAGCATTGTAATCAGCGAGTAAGTGCATTAAGCTTTTGTGGAATCTCTTAGGAATGTCATTTGAGCTGCACTCCACCAAAGGTATAGTAGGGAAAGTGTTGATTTGTCTGTGTAAGTGCCTTTGCAGTGCAGGGTGGGCCTTATACTATAGACTATAGGACATGCCTCCCACAGGACAGTGACTTGAAAAGAAGAGCTTGATTGATTGTTTAAGAAAGGACATGCTAGGGCAGGTTGGACCCCCCCCGGCAAACATGGTATTAAGTTTTTACTACAGGTACGTCTTTCAATTTACAACCTCGCTAGAAGTCTCAGGGCCAGTTCAATGGTGGGTTAAATTAGGCGCTTTTCCCTTTTCTAACTCAGAATGCTTTAATGATCTTGGGGTTGTATTGTGTGACATGTCTCACAAATGGTTCCCCCTTTGCTCTGACTTTGAGTAGGATACACTGGGCAAAAGTGCTGTGCTGGAAGGAATTATTGGCTGCCTGGCTCTTTAAGAAATCTCATGACCTAATCCGGGTTTAGCCCAGACTCTGTTCCAGGTGGCACACAAATTTTCTTGTTTTGTGAGATTTCTCTGATGGTATGACACAGCAGAAAGATGCGAATGTCAGACAGGAAGCACTCCCTAGTCCAATATTGAGCTAGAAAGGAGGTTGACTGGATTCCTGTGCTCATCTTGAATGGACGCTAGGTACAGCTCCCGAAGGAAAAGACTCTGAATTAGAGTTCTGTACTCATCTGCAACAGATTCTGGCTCCTATACATTGTTGGTTTTTTTCAATACTGAATAACAAACATACTTGCTTTCTGGGGCTGTATCTCAAATCCCTTCGGGAACGGAGTTTTTCCAGGGCAGAGCAGCAGAGCCCTCTAATGAAGACAGAGAGGGCACAACTCCCTCTGCATGTTGTCTCCCAGTTAAAGCAAGCTGGCATTTTAACTTAGGCCCAGATTTACATTTAGTAGGAACAAGCTTTTACAGAAGCTGAGGCCAGTGGTGCAGTGTTTGCATTGTTATTTTAAATTGTTCTCCAAGAGAGCTGTGTTACAGCCCACCACCATTCCCCGGCTGTCAAATGGGCTGGCTCTACCATATAAGCAGGCCACAGGGACTGTCGAAGGGGGCAGAGGGAAGGAGGCAACAAGGGCCCCGTTCTGACGTACGAATTGGGCTTATTCTGAAGCTCGAATGCAGCATTGGTTGGGTCTCTGTGTTAATCCATTTTGCTCTCTGGATGTGCTGGATACAATCGCTTTGTCCTGGATCTCAGGGTACTTCAGGCACTTGTCAAACTTCTGCGTAGCACCTTGAGTGACACTTTCACACGCTGCCTCTTTGATCCCTCTCCCCCTTCTTAGTTAGCCTGTGCCTCACTTTCGCTCATCTCCTCTTTCTCTTTTTTTTGCCCCACCCTACAGATCCTCAGCTCTGACAGCTACCTCTAGTGACCAAAAGAGAAAGTGCAGGTGCAGTCCTTCCTCCTTGCTGCTCTGTAGGTCACAGAGTAACATCAGGGATGAATGTGTGACCCTCAGCAGGTGTATCCATCCTCCGACAGAACCAGCACAGCATGTTGTACAGCTTGAATTCCGCCAACGCCAGGAAAAGGACTTTCAAACCTTCCATGTAGTCCCTTGTTGGGAGTTTGTGTTTTATTTCTCTTCCTTTCCCCAGGAGGATGTATTTCCCGCAGTTTCCCTCCTATTGCAGTGCCAATGCTGTTCCCTTTAAGAGGGTGTGACTTCAGTGTCAGAAATTCTGGCTTGAAAAAGAACTAACCCTGTACTAAAAATCTTTACTGTAAAGAGCATAAAGTTTATTAAGAGAATCTAGCAGCTGCTACTTTGCCAGGCAGTGCCACAGAGCAGGACTAGAGGAATCGCCCTCTGAAGTTCGGCGAAGTAGAAAGGCTGAAGGCTGTTTACAGATAAATTTCAGGGTAAACTGCAATGTCTCTGTAGTCTCTGATATAAACTGTCATCCTCTTTCTTTCCCACTGATGCTGTCCAGGGGCCCTAGACTTGCTGCCACTACTGCAGCAATTCTCAACCTTTTCCACCCAGTGACCTCCTCTTATGTCCTGGGACAGCCTCTCTTATTTGGCAAATGTGGGAAGTGCAGGGGGCTGTGTCCCTCTGACACCTGATTGTGACACTGAGGTTGAGCACCCCTGCGCTGCTGCACATGGAGGGCACTGAGCGCAGTGGGACTAGGTAGATGTGCAATGAAGATGGGAGAACAGGTACTCAGACGCTTTCCTCTGCCTTTAACCCAAAGAACAGAACGTAGGGAGCCCTTTGGAGCAGAGCTCTGCTGTGCAGAAGAGGTACACCGCTGTGTGGGCTCCCCAAATTCCAGCCCTTCTGTGCAGTGGAGTTGTAACAGCCGTGTGGGACAGGATTTGCCTCTCTAGAGTAGACTTCTCTCTTAGTCATTGGTCTGGATTGACGGTGATTCTGTGGCTTGTAAGGTAGCTCTGCAAAAGGCACGGTTGGTCTTAGATTAATACAATATAGTCCAAACAATTTCTGCCTAGCAGTGCTAGTTCAAAATTCTCAGTGGTTTCAGGGTGTGTGTAGGGAGCCAGGGTGGCTGCCCTCCGAACCTGAGAGTAAAAGGCCGCTCTCTCAGCCTGAGTGGGCGGGGCCAGGCCAAGCTCGCTCCACCCCCCGGAAGGGG
>NW_020664439.1:2342845-2347637 GCF_002925995.2 Terrapene triunguis
ACACTGGCTGGCGTCCTTCCCGCCGCTAATTCCCCAGTGGCAGAGGCTGACCCAGGCCGGCCAGTGACGTCGTAGCTCCCCACCGCCCCCCTAGCGGATAGGTGGACCGACACCAATCACAGTGTGAAAATACACACACATTCTTTGCTTATATCTCCTGTAGTGCAATGGCTCATGATCAGCACTGCCCCTTCAAGTCATGATAAAATGGGCCTATGTAGTGCAAAGTGGGGGATAAAGCTTACTGAGTAAATACACCTGGTGAGTTATTGATAGTCTCGCCACTGTAAAGGCTGTCAGCAAAAGCTGCACAGTTAGACAAGCTGCTAAATGCATCTTCTTTTCTCTTGTAGAGCAGAAAAACTCAGACTGCTCCAGATTACTCTCCAGGTGGACGAAGTTCTCTCTCTGGTTCTGCAGCCTTATCAGAGAACTCCATTGTACCTACACGTACTACTAGAAGAGCAAGATCTCCTCAGAAGGGGTATGGGTCCTGCATGTGACTAGTAGCGCCAGTAGCACTTCCAAAGATGTGTGTATAAGTGGATATGGCGCTCCCTCATTGAAAGTGTTGCAAGAACCCACTCAAATAGGAGGCACTTTGAATCCCTGCCTCGGTGTAATGTCTCCTGCTTCCTGCCACTCCACCACACACTGCTTCAGAGCCCATGGGCCTGGCTCTCCTTTATGCAGAATTAACTCCACTGAAGTCAGTGGATTTGCACCAAGGCAGCGCAAGGAGGAGAAGAATCTGGAACGTTCATTTTGTTGCAAGGTTACATGGAGCAGAGCCACACAATACCGGCCCACAGACCCTACAGAGGCTGAATTCTGAGCTTGTGATGCACAACTGTCTTCCCCTGCATCCCTTTGTGTTCTCTTCTCTCGCCAGGCCTCCCATCAAATAAGTGATACAACACCTCTGCTCCCCTGCCCCATCATGGCACTGCCAAGTGCAGAGTCATGGCGGCAAACCCATTATTTACTATTCCAATCATTCACTTGTTGCTTGCATTAGGCGAGGGTCCTTTGCTTTTCCTGGCTGTGCCCCTACCATGGCCAGAAAACCATATGACCCATTGTTCCACAACAGTGACTCCACAGACCTATCACTCAGGGTTTTTGTTTTCAAATTAAATTCAGTAAAGTCTCCCAGGAGCCTGAGCTGGTCCTTGAATCTTGACTCATGTGTTCCGGAGAGGGCTGATTGGATTTCCACATTCTTGGTCTTCTACATCCTTATTAGAAACATGGAGATCCTGCTCCCAAGTGATTCCCCACCCTCTAGTTCTCCAGCAGCAGCAGCTCCCGCACCTTGCACTCCTAAGACCTGGGATGCAGCTCGCTGACCCTCTTGCTGACAAGCACTGAATGGGACGTCCTTTGGAACCCAGCAGTACTGCTCTTCAGTCAGCTGTTGAGCAACACTAAGTACCCGCTTCTCATATAGTACTCTCAGCCCCTCCAGCCTCACGTGATACAAGACTGGTGCCAGGGACAGTCTGGGTCATGGTCAGCTTTGTAGGGTTCAAAGAGCTCATGTTTGGGGGGGGGGGCTGTCTTTGGCTTCTGGGACGTATCGAGGTGCCGTCTGGAAAAGAACTGACCCTGTTTCTATGTTGGCTTTTGGAAACATAGTGAAAAACCACGATAACTCTTTGGGGAAAATATTGTAATGTTTCACTCCCACCAGTCCTCTAATTTGAACAAAGGCAGCCTTTGAATTTCATTAACTAAAAGGGTTTGTTTTTATTTTCTGGGCACATTTTAATTAATTTATTTAATGTGCTTATTTTATTCCATTCCGGTAAAATCAGCCAGGCCCTGTACTGTCAGTGGCATGGCTAGGATTATATGAAGTGGTTTGTACAGAGAGGCAGGGGAAAAAGAAAAAGCCAAATAGGGTTGCAGAAAGTGCATTTCATGGGTCCTCTGTCTGCCGGGGGGGAGGGCCGGATCAGCAAGCAGCCAATGTCTGTCTCTCATGCTGTGTGATAGGTAGATCAAACCATGACACGTTTCTCCCCATTCCCACAGCCCGATGGCTTCGCTTCCTGTCCTACAAGAAGAGACATTGTTCCGAAAGGGATTCTGGAGTTATCGAATCCCAGCCCTGCTCTACGTGCCGCAGTCCTGCACCATCCTGGCATTCGCCGAGGAGCGGGAGGATGAGGTGGATGAACATGCCAAGCTGATAGCAATGCGCAGAGGCACATATGATGGGACTACCCACCATGTTCAGGTAATGCACGTTTCATTAAAGCTGCTTTGGCTCACTTACTCAGGGGGCAGTACACTGGGTGCAGAGCCGGGACAGGGAACCAGAGAGATGAGTGTGCAGTAGGTTTGCTGGGGCACCATGGCATCCACACTGTGGTTCAGGGAGCCAGCCAGAGAGAGACAGGAACAGATGGGCTGCTGGCATGGATCCAGAGACCCGAGAGAGGGAGAGGCGGGCTCGGGGGTAAGCCTGGTGGGAGACGGTGAAAACAGGAGGTAAATAATAACTTTTCATTCTGGTGAAACACATTTCTAGCTTACAAATAGTCAAAAATTGCTACACCCCACAAAAATGTGTATGGGACATGTACATGGTAACTAGTTCATGTGTGTAGCCCATCAAAGTGAATTGGCTAACTTAATAATTCACTGGTTAATGATGGCTAGGCTGGCAGACAGCTGGGGGCAGTTGATGCTCGATCCATTTGTAATAACTTCTAACAACTGCAAATATATTAAAATACAGTATCTGTGGGATTATACCCCTCTCCTCTGGTCCTTCAGATGTGGCTTGTTGTCTTAGATCAGTGGTCTTCAACCTTTCTTCATTTGTGGACCCTTAAAAAATTTCAAATGGAGGTGCAGCCCTTTTGGAAATCTTACCCATAGTCTGCAGACCCCCAGGGGTTCATGGACCACAGGTTGAAATCACTGTCTTAGATTGTAAGCTCTTCAGGACAAGACCCTATCTCTGCCTATCACAATTGGGGTCTCAGAGCACTACAGCTATATAAATATTTAATAATAATGGCTCACGTAACCCCACAACAAATCAGTTAGATAGGGTTCAGCTGATCAGAAAGAGACTTGGTGATTTCTGTCTGCATAGAATCATAGAATCATAGAATATCAGGGTTGGAAGGGACCTCAGGAGGTCATCTAGTCCAACCCCCTGCTCAAAGCAGGACCAATTCCCAACTAAATCATCCCAGCCAGGGCTTTGTCAAGCCGGGCCTTAAAAAACTCCAAGGAAGGAGATTCCACCACCTCCCTAGGTAAAGCATTCCAGTGCTTCACCACCCTCCTAGTGAAATAGTGTTTCCTAATATCCAACCTAGACCTCCCCCACTGCAACTTGAGACCATTGCTCCTTGTTCTGTCATCTGCCACCACTGAGAACAGCCGAGCTCCATCCTCTTTGGAACCCCCCCTCAGGTAGTTGAAAGCAGCTATCAAATCCCCCCTCATTCTTCTCTTCTGGAGACTAAACAATCCCAGTTCCCTCAGCCTCTCCTCATAAGTCATGTGCTCCAGACCCCTAATCATTTTTGTTCCCCTCCGCTGGACTCTTTCCAATATTTCCACATCCTTCTTGTAGTGTGGGGCCCAAAACTGGACACAGTACTCCAGATGAGGCCTCACCAATGTCGCATAAAGGGGAATGATCACGTCCCTCTTATGGCCCTACTTATACAGCCCAAAATGCCATTAGCCTTCTTGGCAACAAGAGCACACTGTTGACTCATATCCAGCTTCTCGTCCACTGTGACCCCTAGGTCCTTTTCTGCAGAACTGCTACCTAGCCATTCGGTCCCTAGTCTGTAGCAGTGCATAGGATTCTTCCGTCCTAAGTGCAGGACTCTGCACTTGTCCTTGTTGAACCTCATCAGGTTTCTTTTGGTCCAATCCTCCAATTTGTCTAGGTCCCTCTGTATCTGATCCCTACCCTCCAGCGTATCTACCACGCCTCCCAGTTTAGTGTCATCTGCAAACTTGCTGAGAGTGCAATCCACACCATCCTCCAGATCATTAATAAAGATATTAAACAAAACCGGCCCCAGGACCGACCCTTGGGGCACTCCGCTTGAAACTGGCTGCCAACTAGACATGGAGCCATTGATCACTACCCGTTGAGCCCAACGATCTAGCCAGCTTTCTATCCACCTTACAGTCCATTCATCCAGCCCATACTTCTTTAACTTGGCGGCAAGAATACTGTGGGAGACCGTATCAAAAGCTTTGCTAAAGTCAAGGAATAACACATCCACTGCTTTCCCCTCATCCACAGAGCCAGTTATCTCCTCATAGAAGGCAATTAGGTTAGTCAGGCATGACTTGCCCTTGGTGAATCCATGCTCACTGTTCCTGATCACTTTCCTCTCCTCTAAGTGTTTCATAATTGATTCCTTGAGGACCTGCTCCATGATTTTTCCAGGGACTGAGGTGAGGCTGACTGGCCTGTAGTTCCCCGGATCCTCCTTCCCTTTTTTAAAGATGGGCACTACATTAGCCTTTTTCCAGTCATCCGGGACCACCCCCGATCGCCATGAGTTTTCAAAGATGATGGCCAATGGCTCCGCAATCACATCCGCCAACTCCTTTAGCACCCTCGGATGCAGCGCATCCGGCCCCATGGATTTGTGCTCATCCAGTTTTTCTAAATAGTCCCGAACCACTTCTTTCTCCACGGAGGGTTGGTCACCTCCTCCCCATACTGTGCTGCCCAGTCCAGCAGTCTGGGAGCCGACCTTGTTTGTGAAGACAGAGGCAAAAAAAGCATTGAGTACATTAG
>NW_020664439.1:2352637-2362797 GCF_002925995.2 Terrapene triunguis
CTAAGGTACTTCGAATTCAGCTACGTTATTAACGTAGCTGAATTTGCGTACCTTAGTCCGAAGTTACTGCGGTCCAGACGCGGCAGGAAGGCTCCCCCGTCGATGCTGCGTACTCCGCTCGCCGAGCTGGAGTACCAGCGTCGACGGCGAGCACTTCCGGGATCGATCCGGGGCACTTCCGGGATCGATCCGGGATCGATTTATCGCGTCTTAACCAGACGTGATAAATCGAACTCAGAAAACCGATTGCTTACATCCGGACCCGGATGTAAGTGAAGACGTACCCTTACATACAATGCAACTCCCCCACCTTTTCTGCATGCTGAGGTTTATTAAAATAAAAATATACAAACCCCACAAAGGAAAATATTAGTTAAATATTCCAGGTAAAGACAAAGGCTAAAAATGATCAATCAACGGCTGTACTTGGGAATCATCTTCTAGTTGCAATGCAACTAGTCCAAAGACTAGATGACCCTTGCGGTCCCTTTTAGCTCTGTGATTCTATGTCCTGTGTGATTCTGTGTGCTATTAAATATAAACAAAAGACTGAGGGAATCGGGACTTGTGGGATCTGTACCCCAGCTCTGCTTCTGACTTGCTATGTCTCTTCAGGCAAGTCGCTAAGCCAAAGTTTTCAAACATGGATGACAAAAGCTAGGTACCTGACTCCATATTCAGGCATCTCAATGACTTCAGTGCGATCTCTGGGTGCTTGGCACCTGTGAAAATCAGTCTCATTATTTAGTTTTCTGAATAACACAGCAAGTCAGTGGCAGCGCTGGGGCATAAACCATTGACTTCCAGTTCCCTGCTCTAACCACTAGATTTGCTTCTTCTGCCTCTTGTTTCTAGCCTGTATGTTTTATACAAGGATCCTTCCTCTGTAACACTGATTTATTTTTTCCCCTTGTTCCCCTTTGCACTCCCATGTGGCAGTGGAACAAAATGGAGACCATTGTCAATGCTCAGCAGGAGGGCCACCGCTCCATGAACCCATGTCCTGTGTACGATGAAGTCACTGGGAACCTCATTCTGTTCTTTATAGCTGTCCTGGGAAAGGTCTCTGAAACCCACCAGATCAAGACAAAGACCAACTTGGTCCATCTTGCCAGGTCACCAGCACTGATAATGGATGCTCCTGGAGCCCTGTGAAGGATTTCACTGAGACTGTCATTGGCACAGCTCACAAGGACTAGGCCACCTTTGCGGTGGGACAAGGCCATGGTTTACAGTTGCTCAATGAGGCTCGGAGTCTTGTGATTCCTGCCTGTGCCTATCGGATACTTGACCCTGGGAAAAAACCCTCCCCACACACCTTTTGCTTTGTTAGTTCTGACCACGGGAAGACCTGGGCAATGGGGAACTTTGTGGCAAAGGAGCATGCTGTGGAGTGCCAGGTAGCTGAAGTGTACAGCCGAGGAGAGAGGGTGCTGTACTGCAATGCTAGAAGCAGCCAGGGAGCCAGAGTCCAGGCTGTGAGCTACAACCATGGGATGGAGTTTGACGGTGGTCAGCGGATTGAGAAGCTGGTAGAACCTCCCCATGGCTGCCACGGGAGTGTTACTGGCTTCCCAAGTCCTGCTAACATGAAGTCAGGGTGTCAGGACACCTGGGTGCTCTACTCTCACCCCACAGACCCAGCTGGGCAGAGAAATTTAGGAGTGTACCTCAACAAGTATCCCTTAGATCCAGCATGCTGGATAGGACCCACTCTCATCTTCAAGGGCTTGTGTGCTTATTCGGATCTGCAGCACGTGGGGCGAGGCCCTGATGGCTCCCCACTGTTCTGCTGCCTGTTTGAGTTTGGCACCAGCTCGCAATACAAAGAGATCATCTTCCTTATGTTCACTTTGAAACAAGCCTTTCCATCCGAGTGCTAAGCTGCAGTGGACAGGCCCATTCAGTGTCCATCTGAGAACCACCTTACCTGACACTTCACTGCCATGTCTTACCTGTCAGCAAATGGCTTTTATCTCCTGCCTTTGTCCTGTCTGAGAAGGCATATGAAATGGTCTGCTTTTCTTTTGCTGGTTCCTCTTCCACCCCTTCCTGCCTGGCTACCTTTTTCGGCACCGAAAAGCAAGAGTGAATGTGATTTTCGTATAGAGCCATTCAGACTCACCAGTGCAGCCAGTGTGTGGGCAGACATGGTGGCCATTACCTACCCAACAATATTTAATAGACTGCCTGGGATGCTCCTCTGAAGTGGACATCCATTGGTATCCCCTGTGCTTTGCAATAATGTCATCCCTACCTTTGCCCCTTATCTCTCCCATGCCCCTGTCTCTGCTGAAATCCTTCTCTGGGCCATCAGCACTTTGTGTTCTGAAAACTGCACCTCCCTGCTCTCTCAGTTTCTGAGACAGGATGCTGTGGCCGGATTGCTCTCTTTCTCATGTCATGCTATGCCATCCTCTGTCCTCTTCCCTGGCTTCCTACTCATTTCTGGATCATAGAATCATAGGACTGGAAGGGATCTCGAGAGGTCATCTAGTCCAGTCCCCTGTGCTTGTGGCAGGACTAAGTATTATCTAGACCATCCCTGACACGTGTTTGTCTAAATTGCTCTTAAAAATCTCCAATGATGGAGATTCCACAAGCTCCCTAGGC
Organism: Terrapene triunguis; assembly: GCF_002925995.2. Lineage (NCBI taxonomy): Eukaryota > Metazoa > Chordata > Testudines > Emydidae > Terrapene > Terrapene triunguis. Next base: position 2,355,251 of record NW_020664439.1, read on the forward strand.
AATTTATTCCACTGCTTAACCACACTGACAGTTAGGAAGTTTTTCCTAATGTCCAACCTAAATTCCCCTTGCTGCAATTTAAGCCCATTGCTTCTTGTCCTATTCTCAGACATTAAGAAGAACATTTTTTCTCCCTCCTCCTTGTAACAACTTTTTATATACTTTGTGACAAAGTTCCTCCTCTATCTTGGTGGGTCCTGCGCTTATTGGCGGATTTTCTTGCCTCAGAGATTCACCATGTGGGTTGGGGAACAGCCCGGAGACCTTCCCCTCTGGAAGAACCCACAGTCCAGGTCAATTGGGAGGTTTGGGGGGAACCCGGGCCTGCCCTCTACTCCAGGGTCCAGCCCAGGGCTCTGTGGACTGCAGCTGTCTATAGTGCCTCCTATAACAGCTGCATGACAGCTACAACTCCCTGGGCTACTTCCCCATGGCCGCCTCCAAACACCTTCCTTATTCTCACCACGGGACCTTCCTCCTGGTGTCTGATAATGCTTGTGCTCCTCAGTCCTCCAGCAGCACACCCTCTCACTCTCAGCTCCTTGCGCCTCTTGCTCCCAGCTCCTCACACTCTCGCACTACAAACTGAAGTGAGCTCCTTTTAAAACCCAGGTGCCCTGATTAGCCTGCCTTAATTGATTCTAGCAGCTTCTTCTTAATTGGCTCCACGTGTCCTAATTAGCCTGCCTGCCTTAACTGGTTCTAGCAGGTTCCTGATTACTCTAGTGCAGCCCCTTCTCTGGTCACTCAGGGAACAGAAAACTACTCATCCAGTGACCAGTATATTTGCCCTCTACCAGACTCCTGTACCCTGCTGGTCTGGGTCTGTCACAACCTGAAAACTGTTATCATGTCTCCCCTCAGTTTTCTCTCCTCCAGACTAAACAAAAACAATTTTTTAAATCTTCCCTGATAGGTCATGTTTTCTAAACCTTTAATAATTCTTTTTGCTCTTCTCTGGACTTTCTCCAATTTGTCCACATCTTTCCTGAAATGTGGTGCCCTGAACTGGACACAAGACTCCAGTGGAGACCTAATCAGCGCAGAGTAAAGCAGAAGTATTACTTCTCGTCTCTTGCTTACAACACTCCTGGATCCAATTCAGGATTGCTCTCCTGGAATTCAAGACCCTCCATGGACTCACTCCAGTCTAGCTAATATCTACCACCTGGTTGCTCATGCTCCTCCAATCTCAGCCTCCTCTCCTAGGTGGCTATTTCTCTTGCACTGCCCCACGAAGCTGGATTTCTCACCACCAAGAAAGCCTCAGTCACTCCCTCTCTTGCAATCTTACGTGGTCCAGCCTGTTCCCTTTCAAACATGGGGCTAGCTCCAGTAGATCACTTGCAGGCAGAAGACCAAGTCTTAAGGCAGGGAGGAGGGAATTTGGCCTGCACCAGAACTACAGGGTTAGGCCCAATAAGTATGGCCACTAATGGTAACTTCAAGTTTACTATGTTGGGAGGGGAGGTTCATGAATGTCCTATTAAACCAAGGAGTGGGCCGTGAACCATCAGAGTTGTGTTTCCTGAGAATTCTAAATAAAACAGGCTGGAGATTGCTTTTATAATCTGGCAAACCCAGGTGGCTAGAAAGCATGATTATCATTATTATAAAGCACTGTCTGTGTATGTGTCCCTGTAAAAGAGGTGCAGTGTGTCAAACCGATAATGGATCCTTGCCCCAATTGGCTCACAAGAACACTGTGTAATACAAGCAAACACAGGCATGAGCATATTCTTGCCAGAAAGATTTATGAAGTAGATGGATCTTCAGGAGTGGTTTTTTTTGTTTTTTTTGTTTTGAAGGAAGCAGCCTGGCCTATGGTGAGTCATAGGGTTACAAGGGACCCACAAGGGTCATGTACTCTAACCCCCAAGGGAGTAAGAGGTTCTTTTAGATATGTGGGGTGGTGTGAAGGGAGGTACAAAGTTGTTAGTAGGCAAAGGGAGTGACCAGAAATGAATCAACAGCAAACACCAGGGAAGGGAGGGCAGAGGTGTAGGCTGGGGTGGAAGTATGGAGAGATATGGAAGTTTTACCCAGTTCTCTGGACAGTATTCTGTTTCTGCAGAAAGATGCAGTCCAAGGTATTTGCAGTATAACAGACCGGGTGTGTGTGCATGCCCACGCAATGGCTCCAAGGGAAACATATTTATTTGCTTTATTAGTGAGGTAAAATATTTGCTTTTGGGGCTCTAGCAGGGCCTTTCCATGCCAGTTAGAGCAGTGGCCCATGTAGGACTGTGTCAGATTGACACTACCATTACCTGTTGGAGTTTCTGCATGCTTGAGTACCCCTCTTGTTTGCTTCTTATTGTGTTCCTGGCTTTTGGAAGGGGGATGGTGAGCCTGCAGCAGCTGGAGGCCCGCAAAAGCATTCTTGTGTGAGAGATCTGGGTGACAGTTTTAAAAAACTACTTCCAGATCTCACTTAATTTCCCTTACTCTCCACCAGTTCTGCCTGAAGACATGTGCGGTAGGCAGGTCCGGCCCACAGACTGGGGAACAAAGTATGATAGAAACTATGGAATCTCATGGCCAGCTCAAAGAAATCTGTAATTTCCCACTCCGCTCCCCTCCCCAAGTTGCAGACTAACTAACAGGCTGGGCTGGAGTAGCTACAAAGTGAGAAACAATTTGCTGGCTGATAAAAGAATGTCACTTGGCAGGTTTGTTTTCAGATCTAGGCCAGAGGCCAAAGTGCCCCCTTGTGGCCAATAGCATATTACTATTGCCTGACCAGCTTCTGGCTATTTTTAGCAAAGTGCTCTGGTTTGGAATCTGCCCTTTGGTTTAACCTCTCTTGTCAATAACATTAGGAAATGCTTTCTGTTCTGTGATAGGTGGGAGCCTCTCTGGGCTCTTCTCATCTTTCCAGGCTCGGCAGTAGCCATTGAGAGCAGTTGAGAGGACCTTGTTGACAAACCATGTGTAAGGGGACTGTTATCCCATTGCTAACATTCAGTGGGGGTGTTTTGGTTGGCTAGCTCTCAGTACCCAAAGGGGAAGGGTCGATGGGAAATGAGGATCCTAAAACTGACAGTCCCCAGGGATAATGGGGAGAGGCCAAAGCTCCAGGTCAGCCTGATTGACAGGATGGTCAGGCTAATCAAGGAGTCAGGAGGCCAGGGGGGTCTCATCCTCCGTGTGAGCTGGAATTGCCTGGGTCAAACAGAGTGGGGCTGAGCTAAGGAGAGAGCAGGGGCCCAAGCTAAGCTGCTGGGAGCAGAGCTGCAGCCCCAAAGCCAAAGCACAGCCCAGAGAGAGCAGACCTGTCCTGGGAGCAGAGCTGCAGCAACCAGAGCCAGAGAGGCCAGAGAAGCAGCCCAGGGAGCTGGAGGCAGAGCCGCAGCAGCAGCCATGCTGAGGCAGAGTGAAGCAGTCCAGAGCCGGGTATGGTGAGCAGCTGGGGAAACCGAGGGGGACCTTGGGCAGTGGGCCCAGCATAGGAAGACGCCTCAGCCCAGAGGCTCTGCAGGCCGGACTTGGAGAGAGATCGTAACCCTAACAGGGCGGGGGCGACACTGGAAAGAAGGGTCCTGCCACCTAGAGCCTGAGAGCGTGTGGCCACCGCCAGAGCAAGTGTCCAACCCACAGCATCCCTGCAGCACAGCCAGGGCCTGAGAAGGAGGCCTGGGACCTACAAAAAACAGACTGTGCACTGCCCTGACATTCCAGAGACACTGTTTGTGATGTTCCCTGCCACAGAGCGGGGTAATGTGTTTCCTTCAACCTTTCCCATTTTTCCTTATTCCTTTTTAAACTAATTGTTAATTAAATAAACTGTATTGCTTTAAATCGTATGTAATAATCAGTGGGTCAGAAAAGCATCCAGTGCCAAAAAAGTACCCTGGAGTGGGAACACCCTAGCCCCTGACCTAGGTAGCCACAGCAAGGTTGGGGTCGACCCCCCAGGAATCCTGGGCCCAGCCTTGTTGGGGTTATGAGGACTCTGCCAGACAGAAAAGTGCAAGGGGAGTCCTCGAGGGCAGGGAGGCCTCTGGGTAAAGGAAGTGGGAGCGAAAACTCAGATCCTTCTGCTAGCCCATTTCACCGGGGTAGTGCAAAAGCCAGGAAAGTTCCCCACAATAGAGGGACCATTCCCCCGCTTTCACATGCATTATGACTTTCTGTGTTCTCATGGGGTGACTGACTGCTGGGTGCTTTGAGCCATAATGCAAATAGCACTGATCCAGCGCACCGGTGCGTTCACAATCGCAGCTGCTGGCATACACTGTACTAGTTCGGCCATTGGGTTTTGTGTGTGCGTGCTGGGTGGTGTAATATGCAGGAGGGCAGACTAGCTGATCCGGTGATGCTTTTTGGCCTTAACTCTATGGCTGAAAACCCAGTTCATGTAATACGTGCATCCTACCACCTCTGATAGACCAGGTGGAATAACATCCCCACACTGGGGAAAAAATGTTTTGGCTTTGTCCATAGGCACCTAAGACTTCAAATGTGATTGTCCAACACGGCAATGTGTCCCAGTTCTTTGGCTGTGGTGTCATTCTCTCAAGTCAATTGTAATGAAATATGGCTGCTGCTGTGGTTGTCCAAAGGGTTACTTTGCAGGCTGCTGCTTCTGCTTTAGATTCTTGTGCCCAGATTTCCCATTCTTATTCTCTCGTTTTACAATGGGCACCAATCCAGACATGTGTGCCACTTTGCTGGGATTGTGATATCACAGTATCTTGTGAGTAGAAGAAGAAAACAGTGCAGGTACCCGTCCTGGTGGTGGGCCCTGTGGTTTTAATGTTGCCTTCCATACAGTGCTACCCATCATAGAGACTGCAGGGTGCAACAAGATCACTGTGCTTTCCCCCCCCCCCAATGGTATATATGCCAGTTCTCGGCAAGACAACTTCCAAAATCTCCTCTTCCCGTGGAAGAGCTAATCAGCTCTCCTGAACATCCTTTCTCCAACACAAACACACACACAGGGAAAATTTGCTGCTGCAGGTGTTACGGTAAGTGAGGCTAGAGAACAGACTCCTGTCTCTGGGTAGGGCAGTATGATTCACACTCCATCCTTTGGGAACCAGGCATCCAACTCCAGGGGGTCCACACACACTATCCACATGGCAATCCCACTGTAGTCTTTTCCCACTGTGATAGGACTCACCCACCAGCAGCATGAGAACTAGGCCCCATCCTCTTTTGAAACAATGTCCCCCACATGCCACTAGAGACCATGCTGCAGTTTATGGTAGTACAGTGGGATTCATCTTTTAACGACATAGGAACTGGACTGAGAGCTATTTTGGGGCAGTGGAATCTGCATGGTATCCCTCCGGGATGCCACCTGCCATCTTTTTGTGAGGTCCACCTCAAACACATGTAGCACACCCCAGCTTCTCTGCATGTCTGAGCTGGGGTGTTCTGCACAGCTGGGCACAGTTGTGCCTTCAGCAATATACGTGGTACATGCCATTGGCAGGGGTGCCAGTTGAGAGGCAGGGTTACCAGTGGGGAGGAAGGGGGAGTTTGCCCCAAGCCCCACATTTGAGAGGACCCCCAAACTGTGTGGTGGTGTGACCTGGTGTGCTGGTTTGCAAAGAGACTAATTAGTCTTGTGACCGAATCAGCTGGGCTCGTGCCTTTTCAGGGGTGCACCACAGTGCTGAGAATTTAAAGCCTCTTATTACCTGGCACAAACTTCCAGTAAATCAGCAGAACCTGTAATATAAGACAGCAGCAAGGTTAACCTTCTTCACCAGCTCCATTCACTCTGGGGCTGCTTGTATAGTTACCGTATGGAAATCTCCTCCTGGCTGTGTTGAGCAGTGGTTTACCATTGCCTTGACATTTGGAGCTGTGTTGCTTCCTGCTGCAGCTACCGTATAGCAGTGGCGGCTTGTCAGCCTAGGCGAGTGAGACACGCCCAACCAGCAACTTCAGCAGCGAACTCCCCAAAGCTGCATTTATTGTGTCTATACACTGATGTTTAAGGAAAGTTAAGCATGTACATATTAAATAAGGGACGTAAGTTCACAAGCAGTGCTTGTGATTTAATTTAAATGTCACGTTACTCACTCTCTCACCGTCCCCATTGTGAAACGCAATGCCAGAAAATGTAGGGCTCTGGGTGAGGCTCAAATCCTGGTATAGGCAAGAGTGCCTCAGGAAGCTGCCTTGTTGCCATGGCGACATACCAGACCTAGGAGTCTCTTTATGAGAGCATGTGGCAACCATGGGCTTGGTGAGGCCGTGGCAGGATTGCAGCAGTTAAGGCCAGTTCCAACAGCAGGGCTGCTGCCCCCCCCCCCGCCCCCAGCACTGACAGAGCTCCATAGCTGAGGGACCCAAGACACAAGGGCTCAAGGTGTGGGGGAGGCTGCAGGCCTCCTGGCCCAGTGGACTGCAAGGAGGACAAGCTGTGCAGGAGACCCTCTGCTGCTGAATGTTCCCACATTCCTCGCTGGTGAGGGAGGGAGCAGTGCCATGACAGCGGAGCTGCAGAGGGCTCCCTGCACAGCCGCAGGGCTGGTGACACTGGATCCCTGCAGACGCAAGGTGCGGCGGGGGAACTGCAGTCCTGGCAGGGCAGAGCAGAGACACACCCCAGCCAGGAGTGCCAGGAGGAGGACGTACATTGGAATTTGTGAGACTTTGTGGTATGTGCCTCACCTATCAAAGAAGTCATCAGCCACCACTGCAATGCAGGAAAGCTACAGCAGCGTGCGCCATGGCAGGTCCTGAGAAGCTGACCCAGCTTGTGGCTAGCAGGATGCTGCTATGTGTAGGACTGTGCAATTGATTGTAACATCCCCTTTTTACACCCAGGCACTTTATGCCAGGCAGAAAAGTGCTGTGCCAGCTCACCTGAACCCCTTGAGCTCACACCCGCTGTACAGTACCTGAGGCCACACACAGCCCACGCACGTGCTTCACAAACATTGGTGATAGTGCCTGGCACAAGGTCTTTCGTATGGCACCCGCTGAAGCAGTGCAGTCTACAGTAGTTACTCCTCAGTATGGACAGGAAACCACAAGCATTGCAGCCACGCCAGTTCAGCTATTCTCCTACCTCCTTCTCACAACGTAGGGCCTTGTATATGGAAATAACTCAGAAGTCCTGAGCTCAACAGCAGTACTGGACCCTATGGAGGCTCTGAATGCACTGGTGCAACCACAGCTGTCAGGAACATGGGGCCAGATTCTGGGCCAACCCACCTTAATTTTTCTCCCCCCAAAACAATGACCAGTCCAGTGCAACTCCTGGTTGCTGTTACATCCTGCTGCCCTTGTTCTAAGGGTCTGTTCTGGCAGTTGGGGATCGCTGGAGCTCAGTGACTCCCCAACCATGTCCCTTGTAGCACGGCCACTAGGGTTACCATACGTCCGGATTTTCCCGGACATGTCCGGCTTTTGGGAGCTCAAATCCCCGTCCGGGGGGAAATCCCCAAAAGCCAGGCATGTCCGGGAAAATCGGGAGGGAGGGCTCGGCCGGGGTCGGCGGTGCGGGGCCGGGCCGGGAGCCGGGCCGGGTGCGCAGTGCCGGGCCGGGGGCCAGGCCGGGCCAGGAGCCGGGGTCGCAGTGC
>NW_020664439.1:2363197-2402130 GCF_002925995.2 Terrapene triunguis
CTTTGGGGAGGGGGCGGAGTTGGGGCAGGGGCGTGGGCGGGGCTGGGGGCGGGGCTGGGGGCGGGGCCGGGGCCCCATGGAGTGTCCTCCATTTGGAGGCACAACATATGGTAACCCTAACGGCCACCTCACTTACCCCAGCCCTGGGAGGAGGGTTGGGTAGAGCTGACACTGGCTCTGCACCGCATGGGGACTCCCCATGCAAGCAGAATCCAGAGTAGGCAGTTAAGCTGGCTCTCCAACCGCTTTGCGTTGGAGCCAAAGTGTGCATGTGCCAGAATGGTTCTGTCAAATGCAGCTAGTTGTAAGTACAGGTCAGACAACCAAACATGTCACACAGTCAGTGTCCTGCAATGGTTTGCTTGCTGTAGACACACCCTTGGTTGTCATGTTCACTGCCTTGGAGACCAGTACTGAGCATGCCAAAGTGAGCACAGGGCCGGGACAGGAACCTAAAGAAGCCATGTAAAGACAAAGAAAGGGGAAGTGAAAGCTCCAGCCTTCCTCTCCCTTTGCAGACTGCCCAAGTGTTTCCGTCCCATCCCACCTTGGACATTCAGAGTCTGACTTACCTTTGAGTGCAACTAATGCTGTGTCACAGAGAGAGATGTGCGGTTGTTGTCACCAGAGCCCAGGACAAAGTTTGCCTCTAAGACTGACTTGTTTCCATGCAGGCTGGGCATAGTTTACATTTAGGTTCCTTCAAGTCCCATATGACACCCAGCTAGATTTTCAGATCAGATTGTATTGAAGATTAAAGCAGCAATACAGCAGGTAAGAAAGGAGCGCTCTGGGGACAGCAAGCCCAATGCTAATAATACTGTTTTTGTTTATTCTCCTAGGGGGCCCTTGGTGGGTATGAGGGGAAATAATAATCTCTATCTCTTACACAGCACTTGTCATTAGTAGATCTCAAACTGCTTCACAGCCTTCAATGTCTTTATCCTCCCATCACCCTGTAAGGCCAGCCAGTGCTATTATCCCCATTGTACACAGGGGGAACTGAGTTACAGAGAGACTAAAGGTCTGTCTATACCAGGAGTGGGCAAACTTTTTGGCCCGAGGCATCTGGGTATGGAAATTGTATGGTGGGCCATGAATGCTCACGAAATTGGGGTTGGGATGCAGGAGGGGGTGAGGGCTCTGGCTGCGGGTGCGGGCTCTGGGGTGGGGCTGGGGATGAGGGGTTGGGGGTGCAGGAGGGTGCTTCAGGCTGGGACCAAGGGGTTCGGAGGGCAGGAGGGGGATCAAGGGGTTGGGGCATGGGAGGGGATCAGGGGTGTAGGTGACGCTTACTTCAAGCAGCTCCTGGAAGCAGCGGTATGTCCCCTCTCTGGCTCCTATGCGGAGGTATGGCCAGGTGGCTCTGTGCACTGCCCCGTCAATAGGCGCTGCCCCTGCAGCACCCATTAGCTGCAGTTTCCGGCCAATGAGAGCTGCGGGGGTGGCGTTTGGGGCAGGGGCAGTGCGCAGAGCCCCCTGGCTGCCTCTAAACATAGGAGCCAGAGGGGGGACATACTGCTGCTTCTGGGAGCCTCGGCATACATGCGCAGAGCGGCCTCCAAGGTTGACAGAGGAATTCTTCCATCGACGTAGCCACATCTACACTGCGGGTTAGGTTGACCTAGCTGTAGGGTTCAGGGTGTGAAATTTTTCCCTGTCCTGAGCAACGTAGCTGGGTTGATCTAATTTTCAAGTGCAGACCAGGCCTAAGTGATTTGCACAAGGTCACACAGGAAATCTGTGGCACAGCTGGGAATTGAACCCTGGTCTCCCGACCCCTAGGCTAGGGCCCTAACCACTGGACAGAGGCAGGGAAAGTGAGAGAGGAGGAAGGATAGGGATGGAGAAAGAGAGGGCCTGGCTCAGCTCTCAGTTACAGTGCCGTAAATCAAAGGAAATTCCAGTGAAGTCCATGGAGTTGCTCTAAAGTGGGGAAGCAGAACTGTGCCCCAGGCTGGGACTTTCTGATGCAGAGTAGGGGGGACACAGGTGGTTAACCGCTTGAGTTACGGTGTTGAGGGGGAGCGGAGGCTGGAGGAACGTGTCATGCTCACTCTGAGCTGTTTGATTTCTGAGGAAGTCGTCCTCGGCTTGGTTTCCTTTCCCTCTCTGTACCATTGAAACAGGAAGCTGGTGAGCTGCAGCTGCTGAGTGTTACTGAGACACACGAACGGCTCTGGCAGCTTCTAAACACTGACAGCTGGATTGTCAATAATGTTTCCTCCAGCTCTGGCAATGGATCAGTGCTGGTACCATGGGAACATCACTCGCTCCAAGGCTGAGGACCTGCTCTCCAAAGTGGGAAAGGATGGTAGCTTCCTAGTGCGGGCCAGTGAGTCGGTCTCCTCAGCGTACGCGCTCTGTGTTCTGTAAGTATGGCTCTTACCTTTCGTGTGGCTCCACTGCTCCTGCCTCCCCTGTGTAGGGACTACCCTTACCTCCTCCCCAGCACAGAGACACAGCCACCTCACCTACCAGGAAGGTGCAACCCACCATGCAGTGTGGTAGGTTTAACCTGGCCTGGCCGCAGAGTGTGATGGAGGGGACTGAAAGAAACCACATTTGTGACAGTTGTTGTGGAACAAACCACACTAGTGAGGGGAAGCCAAAACCCCCCGATTCAAAGGGAGACAAAAATCCAAAGAATGTCTAGTGGATCGATGCATTCAGAGATGGGGAACCTCCTGTTATCTCTGGTCTGTCTGAATGACCCTCCCACCTGGGTCTTGTTCTCTTTGGAGTGGGGAAAAACCCCTACCTGAGCATGGTGCCCACCAGGCATTCTCTCCCATTGAATTCTCACAGCTCAGCGCATGTTTGATACAGCAGGTTGGTCAGTAAATGCCTTGTTCACTCTGGCAGGTGTACTGTAAACGTTCAGGTAGCTTTGCGTGCCAGCACTGGTCCTTACGGAGGCTGTCTCTGTTTCAACCTGAACAGGGACGTGGCCCTACAGAGGATGCAGGGTTCTAAGGATGGTAGAAACGGGGGGGGGGGGGTGTGAATCTCCCAGTGTCCTTAGCAGCTATTTCACTTCAAGTCAAAGACCTTCCCCTGGAATGAAGATTAGGGATTGAATTGGAGAGATCAGTGCCTCTGGTCTTGTTTGATTGAGTGCAGCTGATATACGTGGTGTCAGGAGAGGTTGAAGCAGAGAGAGAGATCAGATTCAAGAGTTTGAGACTTTTTTAATTTTGTCTCAGAGAGAGCCATCATACCATAGAATCATAGGGCTAAAAGGGACCACAAGGGTCATCTAGTATATCCCCCTGCCAAGATGCAGGATTTATTGTGTCTAAACCATCCAAAGCTGGTGTCAGCCTAGGAGAAATCAAATTAGCCTGCTAGGACCCCAGGCCTAACAATCATTTCATTTCACAGCCGCTGGGAACAGACTTTAAAAAAATCTCACCATTTTTTTCTTAGTAATCAAATAACAAACAGGTTTCTTGATGCTGCTGCTTCCTCTTTAAAGTACATTTAGTCTCAGTTCTAAAAAGAGGTGCTGCTGCTTGAGCTGTGGTCTAACCGTCCGCCTTTCAGCTCCAGCCTCTGGGGACAGTACAATACATGACAGATAGAGTGCATGGGGCAGGCTAGCATGTCCTACTACACATATGTTGGATGGTAACAGGATGGTGGTGGTGCAGAGAGGGGAGTGCACAGTGGGGAGAGCACGCGTGTGTGTGGAGAGGGTGGCATATGGAGGGAAAGGGTGTGCATATGGAGGGGAGGGAGTGTTTGGTAGATGTGTTTGTGTATGGGGAGCAGAGGGAGAATGGGTGACTGCAGACAGGGAGCATTTACATCTCTGGGGTTGGGGGTTGTCTGCATGTAATTTAGAGCTGGTGTCAAAGTCACTTGTTCCTGAACTATAACTTGGAATAAATAGCACAAATTGGCTTCTTCAGGGTCACTTGCAAGATCCCTTTTATTTGTTTTGAACAAACACACACACAAACGAAATACTGTTTGCAGACACTAGGAAGCTGCGAATATTTGCATCAGTTTTCCCTCTGAAGTATTTGCGCAGCCATCTTTGAAAGCCCTTTGTACAGTTTTGAGAGACAAGGAATCAGGGAACAGAAACAACATGGTGACCAAAGTTGTCTAAAATGGAGGCCAAAAGTCAGGCTCTTCAGTCCATATTTAGATGCTTAAATAAGTGGGCTGGGTTTCAGAAGTGCTGAGCACTCAGCAGCTTCCTCTGAAGTCACTGGGAGCTGTTAGGTGCTCAGCACTTTTGAAATTCGGGCCACTTGTTATTTAGGTGCCTAAATATACAACTAAGAACCTAACTGTAAGCCCCCATTTTTGAAAATCTCGGGCCACGTGACTTCAATGACCAATCATGCAGCACGATTAGCAAATTAGGAAGAGAGAATGCTTGAAGCAGTGGTCGTGGGTGGACAGGTCATAAGCAAATTATAGGCCAAAATGTGTCACGTGACCCATGTGTCGATTACCAGGACAATTTGGTGGATAATCCACAAAGAGAATAGGGACTAAACATGCTGAATAAATTGTTCACTGGGAATAGATCTCCCAGCTCAGGTGGCAACAACAAACCATCCCAGTGTCTCAGTGTTAAGGGTAAAGTGCTTCTCATGTTTACTGGAGCTGCTCAGAAGATTTTCAACTAAATACGTTTTCATCAAAATATGATTGGTTGAAGCTGAGATGTTTTGTGGAGTCATATCAGTTTTGATTAAGTTTTCAACAGGAAGACTTCTGAGCTTCAGGGCCCTCTGGTCTCTTCTGAGCCAAGAGAAAAAGAGAACCAAATAAAAACCCTGACCTTTTAGATACAAAACCAAACATTTCGACACAATTCTGCTTTGCAAAAACATTCAAAAGGTTCTAATATGGAGCGAAAACAAACTTTAGCACTTCAAAAGTTGTCACTAAGCAGACCTGTCATTCTCCAGCCAGAGCTAGTGTTCATCTAGCAGCTCTGTTGAAATTAGAATGGGGACTTGAATAATTTTTTATCCTGCTGAGCCAAATAGATTTTCCTGGAGAGATGTTGCAGGAAAATAATGATTTGAATAATGACAGACTGAGGGTGTGTGTGTGTGTAAGTAATAATGCCTTCCCTTCTTTTATTGCTCCAACAGCAGCACAATAGAACTTAGACAAATTGTACAACAGCAAATACAGGAATGCCCCTCCTCCAGACACTTTCATCCTCTGTTCTGTAGTCTGATCCTTATGACCTGATTGCCCTATGAAAGGCAAGGACCAGAGTGATTCTCCTTCTTTCCATGTCACTGGAACGCTTGGTTTGCCCGTTTATTAACTAGAAATGACTACTGACCTCTTGCACTCAAGGAACTCAACTGGAAATGACTGCCTAGCTCACGAACTCAAAAAGGGTTTAACAGCAAGCTGTGTCTGAAGCAGCATTATCCCTCCACTGGGACCTTCTGTCTTGATGTGCTTTTGTTCAAGAAGCTGAAAAACATAAACAGTTAGACGGGGAGGGAAGCTTGGGAGGGGACTGTATTTTCCTTGTGTGTCTTTATTAAAAAAACATGGCTTTCCTTTAAGATCCTTCTAGGAAAATCACTATTTTAAAGACCAGACACAGTAGCTCTAGATCATGTACCAGTTGAAAGCAGTTCTAATGAATATCTGCAAAATCACTAGGTTGAAAGTTTGTGCATCGGAACTCTGCAAATGTAGCACTGTGAGGCCATTTAGCAACGATAAGGATTTCTTCCAGGCAAACCCAAAAAGAGCTCCCTTGAAGGACTTAGCACCTCTTAGGCTAGGTCTACACTACAGCGGGGTTCCGACCTAAGATACGCAACTTCAGCTACGTGAATACCGTAGCTGAAGTTGCGTATTTTAGGTCGGCTTACCTGGCAGTGAGGACGGGGGAAAGTCGACCGCTGCCGCGCTGCCGCCGACTCCGCTGCCGCCTCTTGCCGAGGTGGATTTCCGGAGTCGACGGCAGAGCGATCAGGGATCGATTTTACCATGTCCTCACGAGACGCGGTAAGTCGATCCCCGATAGACCGATTGCTACCCGCCGGATCGGCGGGTAGTGAAGACATACCCTTAGAGAGTTTGTCCCAAACACAAAGGCACCAAGACCTGGATGGACCAGTATTGCCCTCATCTACTGGGCAATGAAACTGGAAAAGGCCGCGGTGTTGGGTGTGATAAAGAGCGGATGTTTTGAGAGGGGAGGGGCTTCCCTTCATACACCTGAAGGCACTGGCACGTACATAAGCTCATTTTGGTGCTGAAACCAATTAGAACACAGTGGATGAAGAGGACTCGATCCTTCTGACAAAAGAAAATTCCACTCTTTCCAGGACATGTCTCCAATTAAAGACGTTTCATGCTGCCACCTCCTTTGGCCTCTTATTGGAGACTAAGCCATGCAACATATTCTAAATGCTGAAAAGTCCTTGGTAGGAAGATGTCCCCTCCACCTTGTGAATAACTGAAGATCTTTGTTGAGCCTTGTCTCCACTAAACATGTATAGAAATACTTCCCACTGCTTCAGTCCAGCCATGGGTACTTCTGTAAATATCTGTAGAGTCAGACAAGGCCTTAATAGCCCACAACATGTAATAAATTAAGGTTGGAGAGGGATTGTTTTGGAGCATTTTGCACCTCTCATAAACATTATGTCCATTGGGTGGTGTCCTGTGAATTCACCTTTTAAAGGCATAGGAATAGCTGAGATAGCAGGAATGTAGACATTAATAGAGCTGTGGCATTTATCTTCTATCAAGAGAAAGGGACACCTCCTGAATGGAACCCAAATGTTGTCTAAGACAAATGCCCATCCAGACAGGATTTGGAGGCATCCTGTTACCAGGGAGGTAATACTCCTACATGAGTTTGGAAGTCCCTTCCAAAATCCCTGGGTTCTACTCCTGGGTAGAGGAGTAGCACTTTGCTACGTGACCTTGGGCAAGTCACTTTCAGCTCAGTACCTCAGTTCCCCCATCTGTAAAATGGGCATAATGATGCTGCCTTCCTTTGTGACTTAGCGCTCTCTGGATGAAAAGTGCTCGATGAGAGCTGGTTATTTGTTTTCTGTGTTACCAGTGGATGATCGGATCAGTGATGGTCCAAGAGAAGGGGAGCAGAGTTGTGATCCCCTCCAATATCTCTCCAGTATCCAAGGGTACCACATGTGAGCTGTCCACAATGGAATCAGCTGAATTCCTAGGGGGGTTGCCTGTCTCACTGTGTATCTGTACAGTGCTTAACAGAGCAGGGTCCTGATTGTGGTTGGGCCCTATAGTTGCTACCATAATATACACAGTAAAATGCAGTTCTGATTTGCAGCAAGGCCTTAGCCACACTGGAAGAGGAGAGGAAATATGTACCCATTCCCCTTTCCCTCTTTTGCCTTCAGGAGCTAGTGCAGGGGAGGGAGCTAGGAGACAGATGAGGAAGCATGTTGGGACACATTTAGCCTCAGGAAATTGCTTTGATGGGTGCTGCATATGCCATCAATATGTCCAAGATCAGAAATGCTTGTGGCTTTCTAAAAACATTCTTAAGAAACATCTCAAAGAGAATCTTTTTAGGTGAAAAGTGAAAGTATCTAGGACCAACTATGGAGCAGTCATGGTGCTTAAGAGCTAAAAGCTTAAGAGCAATGAAGTTATAACAACAAAGCAAGGCAGATAAATGGAGGTTGTTAGCCAACTGTTTGATTCATGGCATTCCCCATTTGTGCATGGCTGAGTCATGAGATTGCTAAGGAGGATTCCCACAGGGAGAGCCACTTTTGCTCATACCATTCATATATCACCTTATAGCCCTTTGTTAGCTTCCCCTGTAGATGTTCCTCTGGTTAAATATTTCTAATACTACTATAACACCCTGTCTCAACAACCTCTGACAGCGGGTGCCTGCCATCTGATTGTGCACCCAATGTGCTTTGATGGCCTGATAGTCATTGAGCTGGTTTGTTTATCAGTTTCATAATCTCCACACACACAAATTTTCTCTCATCAGCTACATAAGCAGCACTGTTCTCATCTCACCCCCTTTTTGCATATCTGCAGGAGGAAGTGGTGGAAGAGTTCTGCATTGACAGATAAAAACAAAACCAAATCCCACTCCGGGGGGGAGATCCCCAACTGGTGTCAACTGTCATCGCTCCATTGACATTAAAAGAGCTCTGACAGCTGACATCAGCTGAAGAACTGCCCCGGCTGGGTCTGGGAGCACTGAAGAGACGTGGGTAGGTGTGTGAACACCTCAGATCACTTCGCAATGAGCCCTCAGACCTGTTGTGGGGTGGCACTGGGCTCCGAAGGGCATTCCAGCTCTATTCTTGTGCATCTTGCTTAAAAGAACCCAGGTTCAGAGGGAGGTGTGGCTAAATCCTGTATTCAGCATTGAAAATCTCACCCCAATGTGTGAGTAACTTGGTTTTATGCTCTGTCTGACTCCAAATGCAAGGCTGTATAACCCCTAAGAAATCTCTCGCTCGCTCTTGATGTGATTCAGAAAAGCCTAGTTTGAATAAACATATAAACCAAATCACAAAGGAGACAAGTATGTTGGTACGCATCAACCAACCCTCCTCCTCGGGAATGCTGACCACTGACCACCTTTCCTGACCCTCTGGGGATGGGCTGCAAGCCTTATCTGTTTTGCCCTGGGGATGCTAAAACGGGATTGAGATTAGTTTTTGGAAGTAAATGGGGTTGAAATTTGTGTCCTTTGTTGGCACAGAGCCAGTTTGTGGAGTGTGTTTTAACTTAGTGCTGGACAGGTGCTGAGAGCTGTTGGATCACATCTGTAACCACTGGAAAGTAAATAAGCATGTATTCCTCCATCGTGTTGGGAGCAGCCCCCCCAGGCATTATGTGAGCTCAGCAAAATTCAGCAGCCATTGAGGAAGGCTGCACATTCTGCATGGCTTTGCCATCAGGTTGGACTTCCAGTTCTTGACAAGTTGTTGATGTGTCCCTCGTTGGACAAAGACCAAGCACCCCCTTTAGACAGGGGTCCGGTTCTGTTTTCATCGATGTCTGGTGCAAATGAGTTTAGGCCACAGAGTGGGGCAAAGTCAAAGCAACTCTAATTTGATTTACTGTCCACCCTGTGGAGGTGGTAGGAGAAAGTGTGCTTTCTGGCTGTTCTACTTGCACTAAAATCACTAAGTTGGTTTCAATTCACACCCATTTGTTATTTCAGTGCAGGTCTTTGTATGGACACTTACTTCAGAATAAAAATATCCTATTGTAATTCAATTTAAATTAGTTATTTAGTTACCTTGGTACAAATTTGTGTGTAGACCAACCCTTTGATTTACTCATGCAACTCTGAATTTGGCCTAGTGTCTGGGATTTCTGCCTTTTCATTCCTTTCTGGCATGCCCACTCTTCTGGCAGCCAGAACTAGGTGCTGTTTTCTTTCTTCTGGCCAGCAGAGGAGTTGAACAACTTACTCTGAAGATGAGTCCATCATCACTTTCTGATGTGACATCTACAACATGATGAAGTGCCCCCAAGCTTAAGCACTGTAGGATTTTGTTAATTAATATGTCCTCAGGAAATGAACAGATATTTGAAACCCTTGTGCAAAGTAATGGACATTGGAAAACATAATCCCAACAATACATATAAAATGATGGGGTCTAAATTATCTATTACCTCTCAGGAAAGAGATCTTGGAGTCATCGTGGATATTTCTCTGAAAACAACTGCTCAACATGCAGCGGCAGTCAAAAAGGCTAACAGAATGTTAGGAACCATTAGGAAAGGGATAGATAATAAAACAGAAAATATCATAATGCAACTACATAAATCATGGTATGCCGACACCTCGAATACTGCATGAAGTTCTGGTCTCCCCATCTGAAAAAAGATATATTAGAATTGGAAAAGGTACAGAGAAGGGCAACAAAAATATGTAGGAGTATGGAGCAGCTTCCATATAAGGAGAGATAAAAAAGACAGAGGCTGTTCAGTTTAGAAAAGAGACGACCGATGGGGATTTGATAGACGTCTATAAAATCTTGAATAGTGTAGAGAAAGCTAATAAGGAAGTGTTATTTACATCTTCACATAACACACACAACTAGGGGTCACCCAATGAAATTAATAGGCATAAGGTTTAAAATGAACAAAAGGAAGTATTTCTTCACACAACGCAGTCAACCTGTGGAATTCGTTGCCAGGGAATGTTATGAAGGCCAAAATTATAACTGGGTTCAAAAAAGAATTAGATAAGTTCATGGAGGGATAGGTCTATCAATGGTTATTAGCCAGATGGTCAAGGACGCAACCCCATACCTTGGGTGTCCCTAAACTTCTGGCTGCCAGAGGCTGGGAGTGGACGACGGGATGGATCTCTTGATTTATTGCCCTGTTCTGTCTATTCCCTCTTAAACATCTGGCACTGGCCGCTGTCAGAAGACAGGATACTGGGCTAGATGGACCATTGGTCTGACCCAGTATGACCATTCTTATGTTCTTATTAAGTCATCAGTCTATGTCAGGGTCCTCCATTCAATTTCTGTTGTTATAGAATGATGCTATGATAAGATTCCCTTGTAGATATTTTCTAACAGCCTCTCCTCCAATCTGTTCCAGGTTCCGGAATTGTGTCTATACCTACAGGATTCTACCCAATAAAGAAAATAAGCTTATTGTCCAGGTAAGCCATACTTGAATGCAGACACCATACCACAAAAATGTAGCTGGCTTAAGGCTTGTCTCAATGGGACTTTAGAGCACAGCCAGCCAAAATGCAAATCTACAGCCCCATGTGGACCCTACTACAGTGCTCTAAAAGTTCCAAGCGCACTTTGCTTTACTGCCGTTTGAAATGGAAGTACCATATATACTCGTTATTAGCCCGTTCGTTTATAAGCCGACCTCTCCCCCCCCCAAGATGGATAAGTAAAAATAGCAAAAATTGTATGACCCTTTCATAAGCCGACCCTATATTTCAGGGGTTGGAAAACTTTGGCTCCCAGCCCGTCAGGGTAAGCCGCTGGCAGGTCGGGACGTTTTGTTTACCTGGAGCGTTCACAGGCACGGAGCCCCTCAGCTCCCAGTGGCTGTGGTTTGCCGTTCCCAGCCAGTGGGAGCTGAGGGGCTCCATGCCTGCAGACGCTTCAGGTAAACAAAAAGAGTAAATGCTGGAGCTGGGCACCTAGGTGTGAGGGGCTAGAAGGGGGGGGGGTAACCAGAAAGGGGGGATGTGGAGCCAAAATTTTGCACATCCCATGGAGAAAGCCTTAACCAACATGCCAAGTTCCTGTGACTGCTGCTCTAAGCTTTTCACTCCAAGCAGCAGCAGCCCTGAGGGTGTTGGCCAGCTTTGAGAAGCTGGAGCATCAGTTAGAACATTGTCTGCTCACAGTGTAGTTTTTTAAACAGAGCAGCTCCGATCGTTTCCTCTGCTCCAGGACCTCAGCCTGTCTCCATCCCCTGCTGCACCTTTTGCCCATATCCCATCTCCACTGTTCTTCCCAGTTTTCTTCTTGTGAACTATAAACACTCATCCATGAATTAGCAGTTTACTTGAACATTTTCAGCAAGCTTCTTTGTGTTCAGAATGAGGGCTGCTTATTTGGGGAGGAGACATTGTGTTATTCGTACACAAGAGAGATCTAATCCTGGCTTTGAGTGCTTTGTGCAGCCTTTACCTGGGAAACTGCACTGCCATAATTCCTAACACACTTCATGACAGTGAACAAGAGCATGAAAAATATATATTTACACCACCCAGCCTTGAAATAATGTGCACAGGAAAGTAAAACCACACCCCACCATCCCACGCACAATTAAACCTCCAGGGAAGGTTTCTCTGTCTGATAAGTGCAACCCCGAGCTCCAGATTCAAGATTAATAGGTATTAGTTTGGTGGCTCAATTTCTGAGGGTTAGTGCTCACTGGTAAATATATAGAATCAGTGGATGGGCATAGCCTTTAAGTCCACCGGTTCTCTGTCAGGAGGGATCACTGTGAGTCCACTGGATCAACTGATAGTGGTCACTGGATGCAGTTAGTGATACTAAGCTTCCACTGGGTCTACTTGAGAGTGATCCGCTGAAATCCGGTAGGTTTCTTCAGGTGTCATCAATCATCATGAGGTCTGTGTAAAGTAATTTCTGGGATTCCACTGAATCCGTTACGTCATTGGTTGGAATTCTGATGGATCTATAGGAGGCAAAGGAACTATGGTAACATAGCTTTGTATGTTTGGGTGGGCTAAATACACTACTGTTGATTCATATTTTCAATAACACAGCATACTCCCATTTTTAATATGCATTATTCTATATCTGTGGGATAAAGCAGGAGTATTTGCCCTCTTCTGTCAAGTGAACTGCATAGTCAAAACAAATGGAGACTGGGCAAAAAGCTCCTGTCCCGTGCTGCTGCCTTCTGATCTTGACACATTGCTCCAGCTGGGCAAGGCATCAAATCCATGTTTGGTTGCCTGCTGCAGTTTTTGTCTGATCCAAAATGCTTCACCTGATTTAGAAAGACATCTTACAAAAAAGTCGAATTCATCTGTACAATGCTGTAATATCTATTAAGTGAGGGGAGTGAGTTAGTCTTTTTAAAATCCTTCATTTAAAAAAAGAGTATAAAAATACAGTGGAATGAGTAAATCGTTGCACTCAGTACAGCAGTCGTCATTCCCAGCCTCATGACAAAGGGGCGCCAACACACATATCTATTGTTTTAATTTTTTAACAACTGTTTTGTTTTTTAAAATTGATACAAGAAAGACTCATGAGATGAGATCAGTGTACGTTAGTTACAAATACACCTCTACCCCGATATAACGCAGTCCTATATAACATGAATTTGGATATAATGCGGTAAAGCAGCGCTCCAGGGGGGCGGGGCTGCGCACTCCGGCGGATCAAAGCAAGTTCGATATAACGCGGTTTCACCTATAACGCAGTAAGATTTTTTGGCTCCCGAGAACAGCGTTATATTGGGGTAGAGGTGTATAGGCCCTGATCCTGCAATCTAATGTGCACGGGTAGATTGTTATGTCTGCACTAAGGCCATTTGAAATTAATCAGGTGCAGGTGGATTCCCAGTACAGATCAACTCTTGGGATCAGGGCCATAATCTACTGGAAATCTTTAGTGGTAACACTAGATATGAAAGACATGATATATTGCACCTTCATGGATGGCATCCATGTAATGCTAAATGTTAGGGTATTTTCCCTCTTCCACCATATGAAGCTACTTTCTCCCTTAAAGTTGTCTCTGACAGTTGTTTTAATCTTTCAGAGTATGGGGAAGGTGCATTAATTTCCATTTTCTAATTAGATCTTTCTCTAATAGCATTGTCTTCACCCACTTTTTAGGGCTGGTCTACATGAGGACATGAAGGAAAGTAAATCTGAATTAACTAAAGATGTAAATTTAAAGTGGATTAGTTAAACTGCATTAGACCTCTGTGTGGACACTCTCATTCAGACTTAAACTAAATAAGACCACTTTAATTTTGAGTGAGAGTGTCCATACAGGGGATCTAATGCAGTTTAACTAATCCACCTTAAATGTATACCTTTAGTTAATTCATATTAATTTTCCTTAGTGTCCCTATGTAGACAAGCTCTTTGCGTTTCTTGGGAGATTAAACTCATCTGACTATTCCAGTATATGTGATTTTTTTGGAGAGGAGTTTTATCTTTGTGTTCAGGAAAGACCTTTGTATACATTTCTTCAGGATTTTTGTAGTTGTGGTAGGTATGTATTAGATAGGATAACTTAGCTGCTGGGAGCTCTTAATAGCTTCAACAGCTTTACAACAGTTGCTAATCCAGCTTCCCATAGATGCTGTGGTGCCCACTAAACTCAGTGTGAGGTTTTATTTTGGGAAAATTGTGAAATGAACTGTCTGGTGTCCATGGTTGATGTACTGGTTGCTCTTTGTGTATGAACAAACATAACTTTGTCTTTATGTTAGCAGAGCTGTCTGGGGCAGAGACAGATTAGGGCTCTTTGTTGCTCTCGGCTAAGACTAAAAATATTTCCTTGGCCCCCTCTAAGGGCAGGAGAGATATAGATATAGATTTTAAATTCCCTCTACCCTCTCTAGCCTGCCATATCTGGAGCCAAATTGGGCAAATGACATCTGAGAATGCCTTGCACATAATCTCCCAGAGCCAGAGAGTATTCAGGGTGTCCTATGAATTACGTGGCCAAGCCACATCAAACAGAAAGTGAAAAGAAATTAAAAAATCACGAGCTTCTCTTTTTCTTCCTCTCTTGAGATTGCTGACTTGTGTGCATCATTTTCTGGTCTCCTAGGCCTCATTGGCTTGGGAGACCCAGAACCACATCCTGCAGATGGCAATGTATTTCAGCACCCTGCCCCCCATTTAAAATTAAGGCTGTTTTACAGCACATAAAGCTCTTTACATTTTTATCTTGCTCAGGAGGGTGTTGTGAGGCTTAATTAATGTCTGCACAGTGGTTTGGTTATATAAAATTCTATCAAAATATCAGGTATTAGTATGCAATCTGGAGTGCATCAAGAAGGCTAGCGTTGCTGGGAGATACGATTTAATGACAAGATCAAATATAGTAAGTAGCCCTGTCACTGTAAGCCAGATGGCTACAGTTGGCTCTTGTCCTCTTTGGGTGAACGTAACGCAAACTAAAAAGTTAGTATTGCTTCAGTGGCCACAAGATCTCATTTCAGGTGACTTTTGTAGTCAGTAAGGCTATGCCTAATAGTAAGGGTTGGCTGGGTCAAGCCCTTACTTTGTACCACTGTATCTGAGAGGAGTTGGTCTCAGTTTAGTTCCTACTGGATGAGTGTTAACATCACAAAAACTGCTGTCGCAGTTGGTACTCTTGCTGGCAGACTCTGAAGAGAGGCCAAGGATCGAAAAGGCACGGAGACTTGAACTATGAACTCATTGCTAAAGGGGCTCCCTCAAGAATAGGACTGAGCATTTGGAAGCTTGCATTGCCGTTTCCCCGTCATGTGACAATGGTGAAGTATCACAGAAGGAGTTGCTTTCATCTAATACTGAACGAGGAACTCAGTTAGAATAACTAGGGAAACATGATTATCCCTAATGCTACTCTCTCTTGTGGAAGTTTCTGGGAGTGAGGCTGTGTTTTGGTGTGTGCTGTGTGCACTAGTTGGGTTTCTGATAGCCTGGGTTTGTTTTTGTTGTGTTATTTGCAATTCCTTTGCTTTAGGGGTGTTGTACTCACCCCCTTTTTCCTTGGCGGTGTGTGTGTGTGGGTTCTCACTTCAGATAGGTTTAGTGGTTTGACTCACAAGCATGGGGATCGGTGTGTGCCTGCTGTCTCCTGCACCCTGGAGGAAGTGTTGCTGAGTTTAGGTGAGGTTGTTGGCCGTGCTAATATAAAATCTGCCGCTCAAGTGAGTAAATCTATAGTAATCTTCCTGGCCCAGGAGTGGTTTGTGAATAATTTGGGACAGGAAGCACTCTGGGTCAAGGAGTCTTTTGTTCCAGATTTTCCCTTGTTTACTCCTGCTACTAAAGTAGTTTTTCCAATGCTCCCCCATCTTCCTTCTCAGTGACCTTAGTGTCTGATCTCTCCCATTATGGGAAGATAGTTTCTGCTGTCAGGATGATTCTGTTGGGCTGCAAGAACCCAAGTGGGAGCCATGTTATGTCATTTCAGCGCCCACTTTGTATGGTTCTAAATAACCCTGAACAGCCCTTGAACCTGATGTTAAAGCACCACATAGATGGGGCAGATTATACAGTGTTTGCTACCTCTGAAAATATTAAATGTTTCCTGTGTGGAGACCCTGGTCATTTGAGGGGTTCCTGCCCATGTACTGCTGGCTCAGCGGCCCCTGGTAAGAATGTGTGACCCTAGCATAGTGGGGAGGGGGTTGGGATGTCAAGAGATGTTAGGACTCTTGGCCGAAAGCTACTCCCAACTTCATCTCAGGGGCTAGACTGGATCACTTTTGTACCATGAATGTTTGTTCCGTCCTCTATGACTCCCACTTACTTGGCCAATCATCATTCTGTCTCTGTCAGTGCGTCTCTCTCTCTCTTCCTGACTGTGCTTCCCATTGGCACTTTAATGCAATATTATTACAGGACTTGAATTGTGTTAACTGGGTTTTGGGAGCATTGCCAGGAGCACAAGCCCCTGTCTGAGTCCCTGAGACAGCAGTGGGGTGTTGGCAAGGTCCAGATCCAACTGTTCTGCTAGCAACGTACCCAGGCTGCCACATGGTCCTTGCGTCAGGCTGTGAGTGCCCTGGAATGAGACATCTTGGGCCTTTATGGCAACCTTGATGGGAGTAACCCAGTGCAGATTCACCAAACCTTAACTGAGAAGTACTGGCTCCTGAGATACTTGTTGGAAGAGAAGGTGCAATGAGCCTTCGTTCGGGCCCATTTTACTCAGCTGCATGATGCTGATCCTCCCACAAGATTCTTTTTTGGTTTGGAGAAAGTCTGCGGATCATCAGCAGATCTTTTTGCCTACAGCTGCTGGGTGGTCATCTGACGGCTGACCCTGGAAAGATCCAGAAAGCAGCTGTTTCTTTCTACAGAGCTCTGTACTCACCTGAGGCCTGGGATGTGCTGGCGATTGGAGGAGCTGCCCCAGGGGTTACTCCTGCTGACTGGTGAGGAACTGCAGGGCTGGACACCCTGCTGTCACTGCAAGAGCTCTCTGTTACAGGCCAGCAGCTCTCGACAGGTAAGGCCCCAAGTATCGATGGGTGCCATCTAAATTTTTTGGATGGGTGTTTTTGGCATCTTATCAGTCTTGACTTTTTTCTAGTGGTGCTGGAGTGTATCCGGGAGGAAGAGATGCCCCTCTGTCGCCACAGGACAGCGATCACCCTGCTGCACAAAAAAAGGGGATCTTTGTGACTTATGGAACTGGAGCCCTATTTCCCTTCTCTGCTCTGATGATAAGATTTTATCCAGGGCTGTAGAAACCTGCTCAAGAACTGTCTGGACTCTTTGACAAACCCTGATCAAACATATATTTTATTCCTAGCCACTGTGCTTTGGATAATTTGATTTTAATTCATGATGTTTTTACTGTTAACCAAACTTTGTAATCTGGATGTGGGGCTTATTTCAATGGGCCAGGAGAAGGCCTTTGATAGAGTTCACCATAGTTATCTTTTAGGATTGGGTCAGTGTTCACGGCATATATTTTTTATTGTACCATAATGTTTTTAGTGTCCTAAATATTAGTGGGGGTCTTAGCCACTGCTTCCCAGTTCACAGAGGCATCCATCAGGGATGACCTCAGTCTGGGATGTTATATGCTCTAAGTTGGAGCCATTCCAGCACATCCACAAAGCTGTCTGACTGGCCGTTCTGTGCCGGGGTGCCGGATGCTTTCCCAGTTCACCTGTCTGATGATATCTCAGTTTTCATCACATCTGACAGGGCTGTGCGGATGCTTTGCACTCATTTACAAGTGTATGACCAGGCCTCTTCCGCCTGCATTAAATGGGCTAAGAGCAATTTGATCTTACTGGGCTCTTGGCAGCGCAGCAGTCCCCCTATGTTACCCCAAAAATTGCAATGGGGCACTTCTGCGATTAAGGTGTTGGGGGTGTGGTTTTGAATCTGAACAATCCATGTTAAGGAACTGGGAGGAGGCAGAGGAGAAGGTGTAAGGCCGCCTGCAGAAATGACACTGGCTCTTTTTTGGACTCTTTTGACTGCCAACAAGCTTGTGGCCTTGGTATTGTGGCACCGGCTAGTGAATCTGGATCCTCCCCTGGGCCTTTTGGGCTGGATACAAAGGCATAGTACCCATTTTTTTGAATATTTACCCCTGGTTGTGCCCTGCTTTGCTGTTCCTGCCATTAGATGAAGGGGGCCAGGGGCTCATTGATTTAGTCAGCAAAGTGCAGTCCTTTGTCTCCAGTCCGTTCAGCAGTTGCTATACTCTGACTCCCCACTGACCTGGAAGTCCCTTGCCTTCTCTCTCCTCCATTATGCTGGGGGGGGGATGGACTTTGACACTCACCTATTTGTGATGGCACCTGGTCGATTACAGAGTCTAGATTTGCCCCCATTCTGTAATGGTATTTTAATGCCTGAAGACTTCTGTGAAGTGCCTGGCCGGACCAGGCAGTTTCCAGTTTATGGCTCTTGGAAGAGCCGCTGTTTTTTAACCCACTTTTTCCTGCTGAAGCTCTCTTGTCCAGGAACTTGTTTTCTGCCTTTACTCGTGCTGTTTTGACCATGCTGGCTCACCTGATTGTTCCTAGTTGGGCAAGCTGGAGGTCAGCGACAGCTCTTGCTGTTCAGGCCAGAAACCCTTCTGTGCATTTGTTGGAGAAGGCGGCGCTTCCTCAGCGGGCTGCTCAGTATTTTCAGAAAGTTATTGCAGGGATTGATCGTCCAGGCAGAATCCTGTGTTCCCCTCACTAGCTGTCTTTTCTTCTGTGGGTGAGATTCTTGTGCAACCAGGCAGATTGTTGTCCTGGGAGCATTTAGTTAATGTTCCTTTTGCAACCATGGCCAAGAAGCCGCTCTGTGGTATTTACATGTGTGCCAAGGCGCAGCATTATGCCATCCTCTGTGATCTCCCTAATACAGCCTGGAGGATGCCCCTGGCCCTGGTTGATTCTTTTTTTCGGCTTCAGACACAGTGTTTCATTTTTTCCTACATTGTCCCCATTTTATTCCTTTTTTTGTAGTCGCTTTTCAGTGGTTTGGGGCTGGTTTTCTCTAAGCCCCTGTTTGTTCTAGGAACGAGATACAGTGCTCACATTCAGCGAGCTTCCTGCCTGGCTAACTTTTTGCTGGGTCAGGCAAAAACTAGCCCTTTTGAAATCTCACCGGAACAGAATGCCCAGGGTAGAGCGATGTGATGTGTTCTATGCACTGATTGTGGCCCAGCAGCGAACTGATCACACCTTTTATAAATGGACTCGTAACCTGGACATTTTTCAGTTGACTTGGTGTGTTTGAAAATCGTTTGAATTTGGTGATGACGATGCTTTAATGAGCCATGTTTAATGTTCATTTAAGATGTATGTTGCTTTATTTTGTTCATATCTTTTGGTGTATATATTGTAATTGTATAACTTTTTAAATAGCTTTTAATGTGATTTTATGTGAATAAAGGTGTTTTTCATGTCATCTCTGTCTGTCTGTCTGTGTCTCTCTTTCTCTCTGTTTCACTTTCTCCAGCTACCCTGCTGCCTGACTTCCTGATACAGATTTAAAGATACAGTACATGGATATCCTGCTGCCTTACTTGTTCTCTGAATACACACAGGACTTCAGTTTCCCATTCTAATGATC
Source organism: Terrapene triunguis (assembly GCF_002925995.2). Classification (NCBI taxonomy): domain Eukaryota; kingdom Metazoa; phylum Chordata; order Testudines; family Emydidae; genus Terrapene; species Terrapene triunguis. The sequence continues at coordinate 2,382,459 of NW_020664439.1, forward strand.
TGACATTGTGCATGAGCACTGCATTAATTCATACCAAGTCACCATTGAGGCAAGTGTTTCCCCCCTCTAATAATACAGCATTTTCCATCATTTTTTGCTAGGGAGGGGCTTGAACCTGATCACTCTTAGCTGTCACTGAGTTGAGTGGGAGTGCTGGATGTACCTGGACTGTAGGGTTTGTCCCTAGCTTTGTATCAAGTAAATTTTGAGCATCTGCTCTTATAGCAGGACTACATGTAACAGGGAAACGAATGACACCATGTGTGAGCAGTTCATAAACAGGCCAGAAACTGTGACTCACTGCACATCAAATGAAGCTCAAGCCAGAGGTGTAACGGACCGGAGCGTGGGCGGTATTGCCGAGTAGTCACAGCCGGGTTGAGGTCTGCCCACCAGGGACAGGAGTCACCAGACCAGAAATGAAGGAATTGCAAAGGCAGGTCGTGTAAACAAGAGTCAGGGTCAGAGTCAGGCCGGGGTCAGAGATCAGAGGTAGCACCGGGTTAGAATCAAGAGGCAGAAATTGGGATCAAAGTCAGGCTGGAGTCAGAGACCAGAGATTAGGAGACGAGGTGAAGTCTGGTACTGCAGCAGGCCAAGGTGTGTGTGGTTGTCCAGACAACTTCCTGGGGCAACCCCTGGGGTTAAGTAGAGGCACTTGACCAATTAGAGGGTGGCAAGGTACTGTCACTCTGGGTCTTATGGGCAGGACTTCCTGTGCGCCTACTCCCCACAGTGCTCCCTGGCCATGTCTCTGCATGGCCTCCTGGTGGCACTGTGGAAATATCAGCCTCCCCAGGCTCTGCAGACCTAGAGACTAGTCCTTATACTAATGCAGCAGCATATTTGCAGCGTTCTGGGGACTCAGCTTGCTGAAGATATGAGAGATGCTAGAGTTCCTCCCAACACTGCCCACCTCCATCCTGCCACCCATATCCAAAAACAGTATAGGGGAAAAGGCTGGACTGTCCCATGTTTACATGTGAATTTAGTATTGGTGAAAGGTACTAGACAGACCCAAATCCTCTATCAGCTGTACATGCACAGTGGCAGGACAGCTTGTTCATATCACCCTGACAGCAGTACTCTCCCCTCTTCTTAAGGGAAATTCACTGTCCATGCTCATTCAGTCCTTGGATTCTCTGCTTAGAGTGCCCTTAAGCAGCTGCTGCGTCACCCTTCCCTCCATCCTCTACCATGTTCTGTCAGTGTACATGCATGGCTGCAGATTCATAGATTCTAGGACTGGAAGGGACCTCGAGAGGTCATCGAGTCCAGACCCCTGCCCTCATGGCAGGACCAAATACTGTCTAGACCATCCCTGATAGATATTTATCTAACCTACTCTTAAATATCTCCAGAGATGGAGATTCCACAACCTCCCTAGGCAATTTATTCCAGTGTTTAACCACCCTGACAGTTAGGAACTTTTTCCTAATGTCCAACCTAAACCTCCCTTGCTGCAGTTTAAGCCCATTGTTCTTGTTCTATCCTTAGAGGCTAAGGTGAACAAGTTTTCTCCCTCCTCCTTATGACACCCTTTTAGATACCTGAAAACTGCTATCATGTCCCCTCTCAGTCTTCTCTTTTCCAAACTAAACAAACCCAGTTTTTTCAGCCTTCCTTCATAGGTCATGTTCTCAAGACCTTTAATCATTCTTGTTGCTCTTCTCTGGACCCTCTCCAATTTCTCCACATCTTTCTTGAAATGCGGTGCCCAGAACTGGACACAATACTCCAGTTGAGGCCTAACCAGTGCAGAGTAGAGTGGAAGAATGACTTCTCGTGTCTTGCTCACAACATACCTGTTAATGCATCCCAGAATCATGTTTGGTTTTTTTGCAACAGCATCACACTGTTGACTCATATTTAGCTTGTGGTCCACTATAACCCCTAAATCCCTTTCTGCCGTAATCCTTCCTAGACAGTCTCTTCCCATTCTGTGTGTGTGAAACTGATTGTTCCTTCCTAAGTGGAGCACTTTGCATTTGTCTTTGTTAAACTTCATCCTGTTTATCTCAGACCATTTCTCCACTTTGTCCAGATCATTTTGAATTATGACCCTGTCCTCTAAAGCTGTTGCAATCCCTCCCAGTTTGGTATCATCTGCAAACTTAATAAGCGTACTTTCTATGCCAATATCTAAGTTGTTGATGAAGATATTGAACAGAGCCGGTCCCAAAACAGACCCCGGCGGAACCCCACTTGTTATACCTTTCCAGCAGGATTGGGAACCATTAATAACTACTCTCTGAGTACGGTTATCCAGCCACTTATGCACCCACCTTATAGTAGCCCCATCTAAGTTGTATTTGCCTAGTTTATTGATAAGAATATCATGCGAGACCGTATCAAATGCCTTACTAAAGTCTAGGTATACCATATCCACCGCTTCTCCCTTATCCACAAGACTCGTTATCCTATCAAAGAAAGCTATCAGATTGGTTTGACATGATTTGTTCTTTACAAATCCATGCTGGCTATTCCCTATCACCTAACCACCTTCCGAGTGTTTGCAGATGATTTCCTTAATTACTTGCTCCATTATCTTCCCTGACACAGAAGTTAAACTAACTGGTCTGTAGTTTCCTGGGTTGTTTTTATTTCTCTTTTTATAGATGGGCACTATATTTGCCCTTTTCCAGTCTTCTGGAATCTTTCCCGTCTCCCATGATTTTCCAAAGATAATAGCTAGAGGCTCAGATACCTCCTCTATTAGCTCCTTGAGTATTCTAGGATGCATTTCATCAGGCCCTGGGGACTTGCAGACATCTAACTTTTCTAAGTGATTTTTAACCTGTTCTTTTTTTATTTTATCTTCTAAATCTACTCCCTTCCCTTTAGCATTCACTATGTTAGGCATTTCTTCAGACTTCTCGGTGAAGACCGAAACAAAGAAGTCATTAAGCATCTCTGCCATTTCCAAGTTTCCTGTTACTGTTTCTCCCTCCTCACTGAGCAGTGGGCCTACCCTGTCCTTGGTCTTCCTCTTGCTTCTAATGTATTGATAAAGTCTTCTTGTTTCCCTTTATTCCTGTAGCTAGTTTGAGCTCATTTTGTGCCTTTGCCTTTCTAATCTTGCCCCTGCATTCCTGTGTTGTTTGCCTATATTCATCCTTGTTAATCTGTCCTAGTTTCCATTTTTATATGACTCCTTTTTATTTTTTAGATCATGCAAGATCTTGTGGTTAAGCCAAGGTAGTCTTTTGCCACATTTGCTATCTTTCCTACCCAGTGGAATAGCTTGCTTTTGGGCACTTAATAGTGTCCCTTTGAAAAACTGCCAACTCGCCTCAGTTGTTTTTCCCCTCAGTCTTGATTCCCATGGGACCTTACCTAGGGTTACCATACGTCCAGATTTTCCCGGACATGTCCGGCTTTTTGGGCCTCAAATCCCCGTCCGGGGGGAAATCCCAAAAAGCCGGACATGTCCGGGAAAATAGGGAGGTAGGGCCCGGCGGTGCGGGGCCAGGGGCCGGCACGGTGCTTGGCAGGGGCTGGGGCCGGGGGCGTGGGGCCGGCGCGGTGCTGGGCCGGGGGCCCGGGCCGGGACCGGGACCGGGGTCGGCGCGATGCTCGGCTGGGGGCGCGGGGCGCAGGGCCGGCACGGTGCTGGGCCGGGGGCGCGGGCACTTGGTCGGGGGCCGGCACGGTGCTCGGCCGGGGGTGCGGGCACTTGGCCGGGGCCCCAGCCGGGCGGGAGACGCCGGGGCCAGAGCCTCTTGGCCTGGGCCGGCCGGCCGCCGAAGGGAGCCGCTCGGCCGGGGGGCCGTGCCGCGCCGCACCCCTCCCCAGCTTACCTGCTGCCTCCCTGTTTCAGGCTTCCTGCGTACATTTGATTCGCGGGAAGCAGGGAAGGGGGAGGAGCAGGGGGCGGAGCGTTCAGGGGAGGGGGCAGAGTTGGGGCAGGGCTGGGGGCGGGGAAGGGGCGGAGTTGGGGCGGGGCCGGGGCCCCATGGAGTGTCCTCCTTTTTAAAAATTAAAATATGGTAACCCTACCTTACCTATCAGCTTTCTGAGCTTACCAAAATCCGCCTTCCTGAAATCCATTGTCTCTATTTTGCTGTATTCCCTTCTACCCTTCCTTAGAATTGTGAACTCTATGATTTCATGATCACTTTCACCCAAGCTGCCTTCTACTTTCAAATTCTCAACGAGTTCCTCCCTATTTGTTAAAATCAAATCTAGAACAGCTTCCCCCTAGTAGCTTTTTAAACCTTCTGAAATAAAAAGTTGTCTGCAATGCAGTCCAAGAACTTATTGGATAGTCTGTGCCCCGCTGTATTATTTTCCCAACATATATCTGGATAGTTGAAGTCCCCATCACCACCAAATCTTGGGCTTTGGATGATTTTGTTAGTTGTTTAAAAAAAGCCTCATCCACCTCTTCCACCTAGTTAGGTGGCCTGTAGTAGACTCCTAGCATGACATCACCCTTGTTTTTTACCCCTTTTAGCCTAACCCAGAGACCCGCAACACTTCCGTCTCCTATGTCCATCTCCACCTCAGTCCAAGTGTGTACATTTTAATATATAAGGCAACACCTCCTCCCTTTTTCCCCTGTCTATCCTTCCTGAGATCCATCTAGCGTGATCTGATTAGAGCGTTAACTTGGGTCAGTTCCTGCATTCCTTGTGGCATTGCTGTTGTCACTGAGGTCAGGAGCAATTTCTGGTTTGCAGAGAATGCACGGCCAGGTCCCTCGTGGGCACTTTGCAGAGAGAGAGAGAGAGAGAGGACTGCACATGAACTGACAGCAGTTTTGTCATTCTGACTAACAATTCCATTGTAACCTGCGTTGTGCCAATTCCTGCAGCCTGCACTGAGACCTGAACCAAGGGGACTTTTTGGCATTAAGGACTGTGGGATTTGGCTCATTGTTATAGATGCAAAATTGTTGAACTCATCTGTTTGATTAAAAACTGGTGATTTGGAAATTATGGGCCAAATCCTATGAGGTGCTGCGTATTGTTTGACTTCAGTGGGAGCTAAGGGTCAGATTGGACCCACATGTAGGTTCTGTGAAAAATGGCAGGTTCCATTTTTATCACATAAACTGACAGTCCTGGAAAGACACAGGAATCCTCCACCCATCCAAACCAATGGCCAAACTGATCCTGGACTCCAGCGAGAGCAGGACTGGGCCCTCAGTCTTCAGAAAGTCAAGATCTAGTCAGTATGCAAAGCTGCAAAACTTATATATGAAAGTGAGATTAATTTATTTTGCTAAAGATAGATTTAATGAAACTTATATATTAAAAAAATTGATTTTACCCTCACTTACTTGTTACCACAGAAAACTTGCCACAAGTGATTCTCTTAGGGAATGAGGAGTTAAGATGGAGTAAGTATTGCAACTTTAAGGCTGAGAAATTACGCACATTGAAGAAGGAAATTGTAAATTTATCTCTGCACCTCTTGTGCATCTGCATTACCATATAGTTTTTAGTTATGCAGTCCCATGCTATTTCTCAAATATTAACACAAAGAATATTTTCTAAAATGTTAGATACCATGAATCCTGTTTATATGCACATACATCTAAAGTACTTACATAATGTTCTTAGTGAGCAGTATGTCTCCAGTAATTCTGACTACCTTAACCTCATAAGTTCTCTTCTCCATTGTGTATTTTAAATAGTCATTTTGGTTGTGCAATTTAGGGCCTGATTCTGTGTTGCGGTTGAGCTCCGTTCAATACAGCAGATAGGGTGGGGAACGTATTTAGGGGATTTGTTATGGTTTCCTTATTTTCTGTCTGTCTTCAGCCCTGGGTAGAGGAGCCCCTCAGTAAATGGAGTGGGGGACAGAACCTGGCCCATGCTATGGTTATGTGTACACACATGTGTTATCTCTGTTCTCAGGAATTCTGAAGCCAGCATCATGTTCTGTAATGACATATTTACCATTTTTCAAAATGAACTTACTCTGCTGAAGAAATAAATACAGACATGCCGCTTAAAATACCCACAGAGGAGCAGATAACAGTGAGCTACAACAGCTTTTCTAGTTCAGTTATTGCCAACACTACGTACTCAGAAAAATCATGTCAGGCCCTGCAAAAATCATGATTGGCCTAAAAATCAGGAGATTTAAAAAATAATGAAGTTGGGGTTCTTTTTATTTGCCTTCTGGTGTATGAGTGTAGGCTTAAAGTTTTCAAGCTTTTCTCTGCAACCACGAGGACTAGAAACTTACTTTTTTTTTTTAAGGCAGCTGAGATTCCCATTTAATTACATGACTCCAGGAGCTGGAGCATTAAGTGAACCAGAAATTATCGTGAGACAAACAAAAACGTAGTTTTAGAAGGGCTAAGACTGGAAGTGTGTTTCAACAGAGTCCAGGACACTCAAAAACTTATACTTTATCATATAAAAACTCTACCCAAACATGAGGCTGTCTGCAAATAAACAGTTAAAGAATCTAGCTAATTCCACACTGCCAAAGAATCCTTGCTCACACACTATCCAGTCATCTGATTTACACCACCCACTCAAACGTAACACCGCTCCCTTGGTTTGTTCTGTAATGCTAATATACTGCCGGAAGTATATTGATTTTATATCTCGTTCATTAAATGTGTAAAACTGTTAAGAGAAATCCAGTCTCAGGGAACATTATGGTTATGTTGGAGTTCTGTGAGTTTTGTCATAGTGCAATGTGTTAGTGGAGTAGAGGAACATCTTAATGAATAGAATTGGAATGATTGATCTGTTTGGTGTTACGGAATGTGCTGATTATATAATATTGTAGATTTATGTAACCACATGTAGACCTTGCCAGTTTGTATTTTTAACTATATTAACTAGATTTATAGCAATTAACATATGGCTTTTTAGTGAGCATTGTATTATAGCATACTGGAATTGGATCCCTGAAATAGGAAATTTGTAAGTTGTTATTTTGATCTTTGCTTATATTTTGGCAAATTTTAGGCAGAGGGTATATATTGAATGGGATGGTAGTATAAAGACAGGTAAATATTACTTTGGGGCGCTAGTTGGACTTCACTGAAACCTTAAGGCCTTTCACATGAAGACTTTACTTTGAAAATTGGACTATTCTGCTATATCTTACAAGGGCCTATAAAGAGGATATTAACAAGTCCTTAGGAGGTGGCAGGACGAGGCCTGGGTGGAATATGGGGAATAATGGAGAGGAAGGTTTTCAATAACCTGATTTTCAGAAGTGCTAAACAACTGGCCTCTGAAAATCAGGCCCTTTTAAGGTGATTCAATTTGGGCACTCAAGACCACTAGTTTCTTTTGAAAAATTAGGCCCGAGTGCTTAAAGTTCCATATTTAGCAAATGTTAATCATTTAAAGTTTGCATGGGTAAAAGGCTCTGTCTTTCCAAATGGTGGAAATTATGCTTTTGGGCCTGGATTGTGAAAACCAGATGAGGGAGGAGGTTAGATCTCAATATGGACTTGCACACTTCAGATCTAAGATGCAATTTGGATCCATAGCTATATCCAGATCTAGTCCTCACCCATAATTTGGAATACTCTGAGATGCATGTATTCGGATTTGGGCTCATCTCTAACTAAAATGAATTGTTTTCAGCAATTATTGATACAGCTGGCTTCAAACACACACACTTCTGTGTTCTTCAACTAGGCAAGTGAATGCTGAATCTGCTCAATTGCTTCATTTAGAGCCATGTGAAAAGCAGAGCAGAATGCTCTCTCATTTAGCATGAACTCTTTTCTATAAGAAGATATGAAGCATGGTAACCATGCCAAACATTCACATACGATATCTCTCCAGGTCAAGCTTGCTCTTCAATGAATGAAATGGGTGGTAGGGCCAATGAGGACTGGTGTCCTTCAGTTACTTTCTAAAGAGCTCGATGGAATTTTTCTCATATTGACAGTGTGGTTGTTAGTCTTTTAGTTTATGTCCTTTGTTTAGTGATATGTACATCCGATTTCCATCCACTTGTCCTTCAGAAGAGCTAAAAGTGATTTTTTTAAAATTATACATTGACTTTTCTGTAGGTTATTATAATTCCTTATTCCCATTGGCCAATAATTGCTTCTTCCAGACCTTATGAAGTCAAATCACGTATTCTCATGCTCCTAATTTAGCAGAGATTAACTTCCAACATTTTAGTCTCAAATCTCACATAGAAAAAGGCATTAGATCAAACTCAGCTTTGAATAAGCCACCCTTGCAGTTTCAGGACCAACCCAATTCATGTCATGAATAGTGTTCATCCAGCTTCCATGCTTCAGAAATGGCATGGGCCATTCACCTTGAACTTGCCCCCCTCCACCTCCCAAAAAAAATTCTCCAGGGGCCACAGGCTCCATCATTTACCTCTACAACTCTCATTGTTCCCCTCCCCCGGTTCTGGCCTCCAGATAACCCCCAAACCACCATCCATTCTCTTCATTTCAGGGCATCCTAAAATCCCCACCCCCAACCCAGGCAGAAGCCTCTATACAGTCCCCAGGCAGCAGTAATTAAAAAGGTTCCTCATCTGAACTGCTCCTGAGTTGGAGGCAGCAGGTCCCTCCTAGGTCCTAGCTGGTCCTCAGAGGCTGCTGCATGTGTTACCAGGCTGTAGACCCCCTCCACCCTCCGCGTTCCTTCACCTCTCCCCCTTATCGCCATGCTCAGCTCACCTGCTTGCTGCCCCGAAGACCCCCTCACTTCATAGTCATCCAGCTCCCAAATTCCCTCCTCACCCCCATTTGCCCCCAATTTTTCTCCAATCATCAAAGTCCACCACTTACCCATGGTCCCCCAGCTGCCCCCTCCTCCATGGGGTCCTCCAGCCCCTCCAGCCTACCCCTCAGCCCATGTTGTCCACTTAGCATCTTGTTTCTCCGGGCCCCCAAAGCTGTATTAAAATAGATCATGCTTATGGATGGCTTGTATTTTGGGAAGCAGCTGTTACTCCCTGCTGTGACTCCTGTCTAAAGTCAAGTTACTGAGGAATCCTCCTAAAATTGCTTAGTAAAGGCTTAGCACAAGTTTCAACCTGAAGATCAGAGACTTTTGCTGAAGAGCTAACAAGATGTTTTAAAAGGGCTTGTCTACACATACAGTGCTACCTACGCTGACAGGAGAGCTTCTCCCATTGGTGTAGGCACTCCACCTCCCCGAGGCGGTAGCTATGTCGATGGGAAAAGCCCTCCTGTCAATGTAGCGCTGTCTACACCAGGAGTTGGGTCGGTATAACGGTCACTCAATTCCACACTCCTGAGCGACGTAGTTATAGTGACGTAAGTCTGTAGTGTAGACCAAACCTTAGATAAAGCAGTTATCAACCATTTATGAGGCACTAACTTCAGTGTTCCTGAAACAAACGTAAATGCTTATTTGAGTGAGATGCAAAAGGCTGCTTGAGAAATGTCTAATGAGCTGGTTAGTTTCACCTGGCTAACTTAGTATGTTTTAAGCCAACATTTTCCAAACCAGGTGCCTAAAAGTAAGTAAACTTCTCCCAGTAATATTTTGGCACCTCAGTGGAAGTGGCCTGATTTTCAGCTTGCACTGACGCTGCAAGTTCTCCTCTACTTTGAAAATCAGGCTACTCCTGAAGCACCAAGCTTAGAAAAAGTTGGCCTTAAGCAATATAATAAGATGCTCGATTTCCCAGTTCCTCCTAGCTGACTGGCCTGGGTTTCGGGAGAGAAAACACTTCCTCTTTCTCTCAGGGCCCCAGTCTTCCTTTGCTTTCTATTTATAGCACTGCTGTAAAGACTAGGGTTGCCAACCCTCCAGGACTGCCCTGAAGTTTCCAGGAATTAAAGTTTATGTCATGTGATGAAACCTCCAGGAATACAGCCAACCAAAATTCACAACTCCAGTAGAGAGCCCTGTGACAAAGTTCCTCCTCTGCCTTGGTGGATCCTGCACTTTCTGGCGGATTTTGCTTACCTCAGAAGTTCACGGCAGCCCTCAGTTTGGCTGTTTTAGCTAGAGGCTCAAACCTGCTGTTCACTCAGCTAACCTCATCACTGGCCAGCATGGGGGAAATGGAGAACAATCTCTGCAGTCTCTGTTGTCCCACCTAGTGGGTCGGGGACAGGCCAGATCACTTTCCAAATTACACCTTCCCCTCTGGTGTTTCTCACAGACCAGGTCAACTCCTCCTGTATCCGATAGGGAGTTGGCGGGATGGGGGGAACCCGGGCCTGCCCACTACACCGGGTTCCAGCCCAGGGTCCTGTGGATAGCAGCTGTCTACAATGACTCCTGTATCAGCTGGGTCACAGCTACAACTCCCTGGACTTCTTCCCCATGGCCTTCCCCCAGCACCTTCTTTAGCCTCACCACAGGACTTTCCTCCTGAAGCCTGATAACACTTGTACTCCTCAGTCCTCCAGCAGCACGCCTCCTTGCGTGCCCCTCACTAACTGATGGGAGGTCCTTTTTATATCAGGTATCCTGATTAGCCTGCCTGCCATAATTGATTCTAGTACGTTCTTCATTAGCTTGCCAGTCTTAATTGGTTCTAGCAGGTTCCTGATTGCTCTAGGGCAGCCCCTGCTCTGGTCACTCAGGGAACAGAAAACTATTCATCCAGTGGCCAGTATATTTGCCTTCTACCAGGCTTCTGCACCCAACTGGTCTGGGTCTGTCTCAACCCCTAGTTAGCCCCTTCCGTGCCCAGCTTGCATTGGGTTCTATATACGAAAACCTGTTTTCCTTATATGTCTTCATAATCCCTCCATTAGTCCCCTCAGAAATACTAAAAGGCACTTCTCAGTAAGGCCAGTTTCAGAGTATCTTAAGCCAAGCCATTTTGGTGGCACCGGCAAGCTTAGATCATTCAGAGATAAGATGAGAGGAGGGGTGTAAGGCCAGGGCCCTGTGAGATGTTCACAGAGAAGGGGTCTGGCAGCAGGAAAGAGGAACTGTGAAAAATGCTGTTGAAGGAGCAGTCAGAGAGATCGGAGAACCAAGAGAGGACAGTGCTCTTAAGGCATGGGGAGGACAGGATGTTGAGGAGGAGGAAATGATCAGCAGTGTTAGAGCTGCCTTGATGCAGATGAGGTTGAAATACAGGCCATGAGCTTTAGCCAGGAACAAGTCATTAGAGACTTTAGTTTCTGTAGAGTGGATACCTGATGCCAGAGTGCATGCAGCTGCATCTGCAGCATCAAGGGAACCTTGGAGGGAGGTCCGAGCAATCAATTTACCCTCCTCAGCAATGGGAGAAGATCTTGAAATTTGAGGACCGCAGACCAAGAGTTAAAATTGTACCTACTGAGGATCGCTAGCTGATTAGCGATCCGCAGTGAGAGATCCCCAGTAGAATAAATTTTTCTCCCAAAAAGGTCTAGCCGCTTAGTGTCCTTTGATTTGGGAGTCGGCCCTTGTTGATCCTGCCTTTCCTTGGTGTTCACCACAAGCGAGCATGGACCGGGGTGGGTAAAAAGGTATTCATAACCCCTGCTGGGCACAAAGTACTTTCTTTCTACCCCCTTAGCTGTGGGAGGGATGGAGGCCGGGGTTTGCCAGAGAGACTTGGCATTGTTCTGGATGGTCCTATTCATGGGGAGGGCCACCCTTGAAGGCCCCTCTAGGCCTAGAATGTCCACCATCGGGTCCTCTTCCTCCACAACCGCCTCAATTTGGAGGTTCATATTGAGGGCTACGCGCCTCAATAGTTCTTGAAGGACCCTAAAGTCCATCGGGGGTGGACCAGACGTGGATGTGCCAGTCACAGCCTCATCGGGGAGGACGAAGACGACTCCACTGGAAGGACCGGTGTGGAGGTAGTGTCCTGGTCGGCCATGGGTGGTTCCTCTTGGGGACCTGGGGTAGCCCCTACCACGGGCGCTGGCTCCGCAGGTTAGTCCGGGTCTGGCGGAGGACGGCTGAGGGTTGCCTCAGGGGGCCAAGCGCTCAACCCTGACAGCGGCCGGGCAACTGGGGGAGCGCCCTGGGCTTGGTGGTATGCCCAGGGGGTCCAAAATTGCCATTGGGGCTGCCAGTTGGACGCTGGGGGGTCTTGGCCAAGGCTCCCTGGGCCCGACTGGGGGATGTCAGAGGCCCCTGATGCTCTCTCCGACCTGCCAGAGGGGGTCCAAGAGCGCGACTGCCAAGGGGGAGCGGTATGGGAATGGAGCAGAGGAGACACCGAGTCTCTTGGTAGGCGCGGGTCACGCGGGGATCGGCGCCGGGAGGCTGATTGCAACCGGTGCCGCGGCAGTGAACGGTGCCGCGATGATGAGCGGTGCCGGGCAGTAGAGCGGTGCCACGATGATGAGTGGTGCCGGGCTGGTGAGTGGTGCCGCAATGATGAACAGCACTGGGCTGGTAAGCGGTGCTGGGTTGATGAGCGGTGCCGCGATGAAGAGCACCTTCCAGGTGACCGGTGCCACGACTGGGAGCGGTGCCACGATGGAGAGCGGTGCCAAGATGTCGATCGATAGCGGGCCGCGGCGATTGTTGACACAGGGATCGGAGACCCACACCGCATCGGTCCAAACGGTACCGCGAGGTCGCCGATCTTGACCTGGACCTTGAGTGGGACCATGATCTAGCAGTCAAACGTGACCTGGAGCAGGAATGGCTCCGAGGATCGGGACCGCAGGACCAGCGCTGCAAGTCTGGCCGGTGCCGTGAGTCAGACCAGTACCTGGGATGGTGCTGGGACTCAGAACGGTGCCGGGACTCCGAGCGGGATGGAAATGGTGGTCTGATGGCTGACAGTCCAAACATCGCCGGTTTGCCCCTGGATGGCACCGGGACTCAGGCTGGTGCCGGTGCTGGGGCCGGAGGCACCGGAGCCGTCATTTCGATAAGCCCTCTGGTGGCTTCAAAGGTATCCGGCGTGGAAGATAGTGTGATCTCTTCCACTTGCACCGTCCCTTGTGCAGGGTTGGCGTGAAGGGATCTGGGCAAAGCGGCCTTGTCCTGCCTAGAGGCTTGGTTGGAGTCTTGCTCAGTCGGGACCGGGACAACTGTTTCGACCCTAACAGGGGGTCCTCCCACCGCTTGCTTCTTGCCAGCCACCGGGGAATGGGAGCGGTGCCGAGGCGGGCGTTTTTGGGGCCCAGGAGATCACCGGTCCTGAGATGAGCGCGGGATCTTCTGCGGTACCAAAGACGGCACCACTGGAGGGGCACTCCGCACCGAGGCACACGGGCCCACGTTTTGGGAAGGCCGCAAGGCAGACTCCATGAGGAGTTGCTTAAGACGAATCTCCCTCTCTTTACGTGTCCGAGGCTTGAACGCCTTACAAATTCTGCACTTGTCCGCTTGATGGCCCTCCCCTAGACACCTGAGACAGGAATCATGGGGGTCGCCCGTAGACATGGGCTTATTGCAAGACTTGCAGGGCTTGAAGTCCTGGGACGGCATGCCCCAGAGCCCCGGAGGGCAGTCGTTGACGAGACTGCTCTCAACTGCTAAACTACACTTACACTATATGAACACTTAACACTAACTAATAACAATTAACAACTAACAATTAACCAACAATGAAGATAAGAGAATGCTACGGATAAGTGGAGCACTGGATAAGACAAGAAACAACTATTCCAACAACCATCACAGGCGGTAAGAAGGAACTGAAGGAGGGGTTGGGCCGGCAGGGTCTTATATAGAACGCCATATCGGCGCCACTCCAGGGGGCTCTCCAGCCGGCCCGACGGGTAGCTGCTAGGGGAAAAGTTTCTGACATCCGTGCACACGGCACACGCACACACCTAACTGGAATTGATATGCGCAATCACTCGAAGAAGAACAACAGAAGCTACATTAGAGTGTATGGCAGTGCAGCCAATGCCCTCCTCTCTGTAGTGCCAGAGTGTATACTAGGGAGTCTGCTTCCTTTGACTCCAAGATCCAGGAGTGACTAGAGACAGTAGATATAAGCAGTTGTTCAGTGAGCTTAGAGGAGAAGGGAGATAGGACAATGACTGAAAAGACATGTAGGACGGAGAGTAGTTTTCTGGAGGATGAGAGATACAAGAAGATGCCTATAGGAAGAGGGAGGGAAAACAAGGGTAAAGAAAGCCAGGAGGCTCTGGAGCCAAAGGGACAGATGGAGGGGTTAAAAGTAGGTAAGAGACCTCCAAGTGTGTCTGGGGAGAAGGAGGAAAGGGTTTTGGGAGGAGAGGAAGAAGGGATGAAAAGAAAAGTCATATTGGTTCTTTGATCTTCTCCTTGAAGAAGTTAGCACAATCCCGGGCAAAGAGGGAACAGTAGGTTTGAAGAGGGAGTCACAGGTGATGAACATCAATTTGAATCTGCCTGGTAAACTGTGTGTGTATATGGGAGTGGGGAGAAGAGGTGCACGCGCGCATGCTAAAAATAAGAACTCGTGCTATCAGCCACAGGCCCATCTTGTTTTTGGCTGCTGTAGATCACTCACTTCTGCTTGCATTGCCCATTTTCATTTCTGTTCCTCATTTCAAAAACCAGAACAGATGTGTATGAAGTTAATATTTCCCTCTGGCTGGTCCTTGCTATGCAGCTCCGTTCTCCCATGGAGGTTTGTTCAAAGTGTAAAGTCAATAATTTTTTTTCTAATGCTCTTTGGAGCCCAGATGCTGAGAGACTTAGTGCCAGGAGTACATTTTACTATCTACTTCTGCTTTTCCTCTCCAACCTGTGATCCTTTCACACAAATTCAAGTGTGACTTGAAACATATGTCCCAGCAATATGTTGCTTTCATTGCCCTTTGGCAGTGGGAGTTGTTAGGCCAGCCTTTAGATTAACCTCTCCAGAAACCTGAACAAGAGGCTGAACATAGCTACAGATTGCATAATGATTTATTTATTTCTTAATCTGTGACATTACTTACTCTTCAGCTCTGCAATTCTCTGACACAGCCCCAGTCTATCAGCAACTGATCAGTGTCTCTGGGACTACTCAGTATCCCAGCAGGACAGGGAGCTGAATTACAGGCCTTCTATTCTGATCAATTTAGGTTCTTATACTATGGTGGTGGGGCACGGTATATCTGAGCACCTTCAAGTAATGCATCAAACGACGTGACTAGAAGTGTGTGCAGTGGAGTGTCTTGGTTTGGTAGGGATTTTTTTAACATATGCACCTGTTGTGATGTACGGTATAACCTTGATTTTACGAATACCAGTCTTATGAATGACCAATTCTATGAATGATTTTTCCTGAGAGGGAAAAAAAATCACATAATGAAAGTCCTGTCAATGAAGAACAAGTCGACATCCCCTTGCGTTCCAGTGCCGTCAGTGTATGGGAAATCACTTTCAGTGGTTTGCATGTTGACAAGAAAGCACTTCAGTGATCTATAGTGCAACTGATGTACCATACCCAGGGTCATTTGGGGATATTCTATGCTATGAACCCTCAATCCCCAATTAGTTAATAAAATAGGGGTTCTACAGAATTTATGAGAGAGAAGGCAGGTCAAATAAATGTGCCTTGTATTTGGAGTGGAATGTGGGGAGGATTGGTCCTTATTTCCTGGGGGGCCTGAGACTGCCCCCTGACAAGCTTTACCCCCAGTGTAGAGAGTTCCGTTGTGCCAGGGGAGCAACGTTGTTGACCACGGTCTTCATCCTTTCAAAGTATTTGCAAATAATATTGCTCCTTAGATGGTAAAACTGATACGTGGCAATTTCGGGGGGATTCTGCAGTGGTGGCGGTTTTCTTCTCTCTGGGGTGGATTGGCGCCGACTGTTTCCCCAGCCCCTCGTTTGTGGTTGGACAGTGGGCAGCCCACAGGCTCCGGTCCCTCCGGTTCCCCTTTTCCTTACTACAGTTTTTGCTGTCTCTTTTCAGCTGTTCAGGCCAGATGTTTAGCTCTCTGCAGAAGTCTTGCTGTAAAACTGGTGATGTGTGCTCCAGCCAATGCCCTCCTCTCTGTAGTGCCAGAGTGTATAGTAGGGAGTCTGCTTCCTTTGATTTCAAGCACTGAGGGGTTTGGCCAGGGTCTGCCAGTGCAGCCCTTGTGGAGGGCCAAGGAGTTACCAGAGGAGTGGACGCTCTGGAGGTGAGGGAGGGGTCTGTTGGATGATATCAGCATGCCCTCCTGCACACCAGCACAAGGAGGAGCAGGGGTTGCTGCTGAGTAGGGTTGCCAACTTTGTAATATTTAAAAACCGGACACTCCAGCAGGAGTGCCAGAACCTCTCCTTCCCATCCCTGCCCCGCCCCTTCCCTCCAGGCCTCATCCCTGCCCAGCCTCTTCCCCTGAGGTCCCGTTCCTGCCCTGCCCCTCCCACCTGAGGCCCTGCTCCCATTCGCTCCTCTTTTTCCCTCCCCCATCGCTCGCTGCTCTTCCCTTCTCTCCCCCCTCTCTACCTGAGTCAGGAGGGACTCGCCCGCAACGTTGGGGCTGGGAGCTGCAGCCGCCCAACACAGGTAGGAGGCAGCCCCGGCTGAGTAGGGGCTGGAGCGGTTGATGACTTGGCTCCTCCCCACCTCCCTCACCCGCAGTAACCAGACTTTGGGTATCTGTTTAGTAGATCTGATGGGACACAGTCAGGTCCCCTTTTCGACCAGACTTTCCGGTCAAAAACTGGACACCTAGCCACCCTACTGCTGAGTGCTTTCTGTGGTTACCATGTAGACTAGGAAGGCTTGAGGAAGTGACCCACACTTGGCAGCAGGAGGAGCTAAATTCAGCCCTTCCTCTTCCTATATCCCAGGCCTGGATTTGGCCCAAAGAGAGCAGCCCCTGGGAAGAGAGCTTTGCAGGGTACAGTTTACTTCTTGAAACACTGAGATGCCAGGGACCAGGGAAGCAGATGGAGCTGAGGGGCAAAGGACAATGCTTGGGGAAGTCAGGGTGGAGAGGAGGGAAGAGATTGCTCAGGGGAGGCAAAGGATGTAGGCGAGAGATGGAAAGTTCTAGTACCAGTTGTGGGGCAGGGGAGAGCTAGGCAGAGCCCAGGTGTTGAGGGAGAGGATGGGGAAACTCCTAGGGCAGAATGGAAGGCCATTTAGAGGGGATCTAGAAGTGCAGGAGAGGACTTGGGAGCAAGTGGAGTGGGGGAGGGCAGGAGAAAGCTTGCGAGGATCTGGAGAGTGAGAGGGATGGGAGAGAACTTGGATGGTAAAGCATCTCCATGGAAGGAGAGGATGGCAAACCTTGGCCCTCCTGCGAGGATCAGTGCTGTTTCCTGTTTAATCTCTCTATTTGAACCCCTTGCTCTCTGATGATCCCGATGTCACTATCCTACTCCAATCCTCCAAGGTAATTGGAGCAGGTCTAGAGTAGTTGAGACCAGTTACTTGTCTACACTAGCTTGCTACTGCCCATAATACAGGATCTGTGGTAGTGCAACAGTGGGGAACTGGAAGAAGAATACTAGTGTAGGTCAAGTCAAAATGGGCGGGAATGGGGACCTGACTCCCCAGCGCCATTGGCTAAGAGGTGGCACTGGTTGGCACAGGTGAGAGAGCACCCATGCTTCTAGACTGGCAAAGAGACCACTGCAGCATGCACTTTCTGGGCGTGCCCCAGAAACATCCTGGCTGACTCAATGCCTCCTGGAGGTTTCCCACTACCGTCTAGCTCCTCTGCACACCCCTTCAATGCTAGCCCTTTGTGAGCAAGTGAGAAAATAAGTATGAAATACTTGGTACATTTGCAATGAGCTCCCCATATCCAAACAGCAGTGCTCTCTTCTCCCCTCGGGTAATTTCTCAGAGGGTTTTTTTGTAATGTCTAGTGCTAAACATATTTGAGGGTTGATGCACATTTATAAAGCTAAGCAATAAGACGAGGATGGCACAGACCTGATTGTTTGCCTGTCGTCGTCATCATGATCATGTTCCTATTACACCTCTGGCGTTTAGAGCAGTGACGAAGCTCCTCCACTCCTGTCTGTTTCTGGCAAGTCTTTCAATGGTTCCCCAGCTGTGCCCCAGGTTTTTCAGCTCGGCTTCCACAGCTCTTCACCATGTTGTTTTCAGGCAGCCTCGTTTTCGCTTGCCTTCAGGTGTCCATCTTATTGCTACTCTGGTGATGGAATCAGTTTCCATCCGAAGCACATGACCGATCCATCTCCAGTGCCTCCTGGCAATGATGGTGCTCAGATCCTCTTGGCTGCACTGTGTCAATAGATCTTGGTTTGAGATTGTTCTGGGCCAAAAGATATGGAGCATTTTTCTGAGACAGGTTGTATGGAATGAAGACAGTTTTGACATGTCATACTTTCTCATTCCCCAGAATTCTGCACTATAAAGTAGTGTTGAAAGTACGCAGCTCTGATAAATCTTGAGTTTGGTTTTGGTGGTGTATTTTGATGATTTCCAGACTGCATTTAAGCTCCTGAAGGTGTTCCTGGCTTTATTGATTTTGTTCCGGATGTCCTGGCTTGTTCGACAGTCCTGGCTGATGGTGCTGCCCAAGTATGTGAATGTTTCTACATTGGTCAGAACATAATCCTCTATCCATACTGGTGATGGTGAGGCAATACTAAAGGTCCCGATATCTCTCTTATTGCGGTTGATTTTCAGTCCAATTTGCTGGCTGAATGCATTGAGTCGAGTTGTTTTTTCTTGTATATGGTATTGGGTATGTGATAGGGTAGCGACATCATCTGCGAAGTCCATGTCTTCAAGGGATGAGAAGAGTGTCCATATAATGCCTCCTGGCATGTCTTCTGTTGTACGCTGCATTACCCAGTCAATGGCAATGTTGAAGAGGACTGCAGACATGACACACCCCTGACGTACTCCTGTTTTGACTTCAAAACTGAGCTCACTGTGATCATCACTGCATGTAAAGTTGAAATAGAAGCTTTTGATGAGGTAGATTATACGGAAAGGATTTTCATATGCCCACAGAATGCTCCATAGGCTGGTCCTGTGAATGCTATCAAAAGCTTCTCAAAGTCTATGAAATTTATGTAGAGTTGCCATTGCCATTCTAAGCACTGTTCTATTACGTTTCGTAGAGTGAAGATCTGGTCCGTTGTTTGCCTGTGCTTGGTGTTTATTTTGGTTTCATCTTTATTATAGAAAAGGAGGTGTATGTGTCATTTTAATCACAGATGGATTAAACTCAGTGGGACAAGATGATGCAGGTGATGATGTTGCTCAGCATGTGTTAGCTTTTCATGGTGTCATTTTAATGGGTAGCCATTTCCAGCGCTCCTTTTTAACAGTTGCCTAATTGTTTCATTGTGCTTGCCCCCTCTGACTGTCTCCACCTATTGCCTCTTGTATTATACTTCATGTGTTAGCTCTTTGGGATTGGACTGTTCTTTTGGTCTGTCTGTGTTTGTACAGCACCTAGCACAATAGGGTCCTGATCCATGGCTGGGTGCCTAGCTTCTACTGTCCTAATAATGTTACTTCATTTGATCTGAGCAACTGGCCAAAAACTCAGGGTCTAGTAAGTTGTTCCAGTTAGGAGAAGATAATAACAACTGGAATCTCAGAGCAGAGGAAATGTTTTAGTAATCAAGAGGGAAACAAGGAGGAGACTGACTGAGGCTATGTCTACACTAGCACTTTTGTCAGTACAACTTTTGTCGGTCAGGAGTGTGAAAAAAACCACACCTCGACTGACATAAGTTACACTGACAGAAGCGCCGGTGTGGACAGCGCTATGTTGACATAGATACTACCGCTTGTTGGGGGTGGTTTAATTATACCAACGGGAGAGCTCTGTCCCGTCAGCATAGAATGGCTACGCAGGAGACCACAGCTCAGCTGCATTGGTACAGCTTTGCCACTGTAAGGTCTCTAGTGTAGATCTGTCCCA
>NW_020664439.1:2402230-2405750 GCF_002925995.2 Terrapene triunguis
GGGGCGGCAGGGGGTGCGGGTGGGGGGAGAGCCCAGGGCTGGGGCGGCAGGAGGGTGCAGGTGGGGGCCAGAGCTGGGGCAGCAAGGGGTGTGGGCGGGGGAGAGTCCAGGGCTGGGGCAACACAGGGGTGCAGGGGGAGCCCAGGGCTGGGGTGGAGGGCAGCAAAAAACCTAGAGCTGGCTCTGTCCCTACCATTTACAGCAAGCTGCAGCATGAGGTTTCAGTTTCACACTCCTTCCCCCTCCCTTTCCTGTTAATTGCGGCCAAGGGAATGCTGGGAAATGTAGTTCTTTCCCTGCTCCAGGGCTGGCTCTATAGGCAGGGAGCTAACCAAGGAACTACAGCTCCCAGGGCTCCCTGTTGGTTCTCAGCTCCTATGCTGGATTCTTGCGCCCCTGCAAATTTGCCGCCCCAAGCACCTGGTTGCTTTGCTGGTGCCTAGAGCCGGCCCTGTTGCTCGATATTGAAAACATTGCTCCCCTAATTTCTGGGCTGTGGTCTCACTCATTCTCTCAGAGGAATCAAGATGAGATCTTGTTATGGCTGGGATTCTCTAAAGGTGTTTCAGAAATAGTGCTTTTGCTGCACAGATGTGGGCATAAGTAATCTCCCCACTCTTCCTGCCTCAGGGATGGGAGCTGACCTGGTATGGAGATGCCCACCACATAGCAGGTAATTCTTTGGCTCTATCGCCCTTAAAGGAGCAACACTTGTTCTCCAACAAGCCAGACAAAGAGCCTACTGCTTAATGTGTGGTGAGGTCATCCTGCTTGTTGGGGTTTGTACCATTGTTTCTCATGTTCAAGCTCTTGATTTGCCTGTATTTGACTCTCACTTGGTCCTATCTGTTTAAGTTTGTTCTTGATTTAATATAACCTAGTGCCTCTTGAACAAAATACATATGCAGATAAGGATCTGAGGCTGACCAAACCCAAATGGGTCTGTTAAAAGCCACACATACAGTTAATGACAAGGATTTGTTAAAACTTGTATGGAAAGCTCATGTATGTTAATAATGATAAAAGCAAAAGTTTGAAAACTAGATTAATGTGCCGCAGCCACCACCAATCTGAGACTGTCCAGAAGATCTGTAGCAATTTATTTCAAAGTTAGGTAAATTCCTACTACTTAAGGAATAAATGGTGTGAAATCTAGGGCAAATCAGACAGAATAGCTCTTCTAGTCTTGCCTCCCGCTAGCACTATCTGCTGTTGCTATTGAGTGCTCACTGGGACTGTGTTGACAAATGTGTGTTGCTCATGGTCCCCTTTAAGCCAGTAGAAAGTAACCTAATGGAGCTGGAAATCATCTACACAAAGGCTACTCTCTCCTGTTTGCATCAGGCCCTGCTGCGTGTATGTGTGTGGGCTTGTTATGATTTCAGAAAGCCCACGATCTGCCACTGCTGTACTACAGGACAAACGAGAACTGTATTTCCACCAGGAAGAATAGACCATGAAAAGCATTTGGATTGTCGCTTAAAATCTGTATTGAACATGCTTATGCACTGCTATCTGATGGTCCTGGAGTGTAACTGTAGAGGCAGCTGCTGACACAGGTGTCTCCTTTTCATCCTTGCTTGCTACCTGTATAGGGTGGTATAGAGGATTGTCAATCTGTGTACTGCCACAGTGAGCCAATGATTTTATATCACTAGGTCTCAATGTGGAGGCAAAACGCTGGGACCACATGAATGGTGGCTGCTGTAGCCTGGGGGATCTGACATTCCTCAATTAATTGGCAGCTTCAAGCATAGCGATCAATCGATGGCTATTAGCAAGGATAGTGTCCCTAGCCCAGGGGTCGGCAATCTTTCAGAAGTGGGGTGCTGAGTCTTCATTTATTCACTCTAATTTAAGGTTTCGCGTGCCAGTCATACATTTTAACGTTTTTAGAAGGTCTCTTTCTATGTCTTATAATATATAACTAAACTATTGTTGTATGTAAAGTAAATAAGGTTTTTAAAATGTTTAAGAAGCTTCATTTAAAATTAAATTAAAATGCAGAGTCCCCCGGACCGGTGGCCAGGACCCAGGCAGTGTGAGTGCCACTGAAAATCAGCTTGCGTACCGCCTTTGGCATGTGCGCCATAGGTTGCCTATCCCTGCCCTAGCCTCTGTTTGCCAGAAGCTGGGAATGGGCAACAGGGTGACACTTGATGATTATCTGCTCTGTTAATTCCCTCTGGGGCACCTGGCATTGGCCACTGTCAGAAGACAGGATACTGGGCTAGATGGACCTTTGGTCTGACCCAGTATGGCCGTTCTTATGATCTGATTGTTCTGTAGCTTTGCCTCTAAAGACCCCAGAATGTTTGCTATCCCTAAAGATATGTTTTCAGACATAAAGACCAGCATTGTCTCTCATTGCTGGCAGTTCCAGCTTAGCAATTTTGAACTTTCTGCAGAATTTCAACCAGCAAGAGATCTTCTTGAAAAGTGACCTTAGCCACAATAGTGAATAAGGGCATCATGAAATACACTGTGTCCATGGTGCCTGGATCTCCTTAAAGATGCCTCTAAGGCAGTGGTTCCCAAACTTTAACAACCTGTGAACCCCTTTCACTAAAATGTCAAGTCTCGCGAACCCCCTCTTAAAAATGAATATTTCCAGGGATTTTCTTCTTTACCTGAGTATAAATTATAAAAGCAGTGATCTTGGAAATATAAAATTTGTTTTTATGACATGCTTATTACACACTATTTACTATTAATTCTTATTTATCATTACAGTATTTTTATTACATTATGAAAACAGCAACATTCTTCCAAGATCTCACTTTTGTAGCTTGTATCACTTTGAATAAGCCTGTTATAAGACAAGGCTCCTATGTTTCATCAAGGAGTATCAGATGTGAAACAGCATGAAGGTATTTAAGAAGCCAATTAAAAGAGTTCCTCCTACATAAGCATTCAAGTCTTGAGCAGTCCAGGCAAACAACTTGTTCTTCATAGTAATTTTAAAAACAATACTAGCTGCCTATTTAATTTTAAAAACAGCAAAAAATATCCACCTCCCTTTCTATTTCTTATAAGGAGTCTTGAAGTTTAAATCTCCTCAGTGTGACAGATATGCTTGCTTTGATCTTCTTAGCTCTTGGAAGTCCAAGGGCTCCGGGCTTCTGGCCTCGTGCTGCCCAGGGTCCCTAGGGACAGCTCTGTCCGCCATTAGGGAATTTTTTCCCGAGAACCCCCTGTAGCATTTCATGAACCCCCAGGGGTTCACGAACCCCAGTTTGGGAACCACTGCTCTAAGGCTATGTCTACACTACAAAATTAGGTCGGATTTATAGAAGCCGGTTTTATAGAAACTGGTTGTATGCAGCCGATTGTGTGTGTCCCCACCTAAAATGCTCTAAGTGCATGAAGTCGGCGGACCGCGTCCACAGTACCGAGGCTAGCGTCGACTTCCGGCGCATTGCACTATGGTACCTATCCCACAGTTCCCGGAGCCTCCGGCGCCCATTGGAATTATGGGTTGAGATCGCAATGCCCGGATGATGCAAAGCAGTGCCGCGAG
>NW_020664439.1:2405760-2455233 GCF_002925995.2 Terrapene triunguis
TGAGCACTATGAACACCACGCGCATTGTCCTGGAAAACATGCAGAGCCTCCTGGACATGCCAAAGCCAAACCAGGACCAGCTGAGGAGGAGGCGATTGCAGTGCGGCGACGATAGTGATGAGGAAATTGACATGGACCTCTCACAAGGCACAGGCCCCAGCAATGTGGAAATCCTGGTGTTACTGGGGCAGGTTCATGCCGTGGACCGCCGATTCTGGGCCCGGGAAACAAGCACAGAGTGGTGGGACCGCATCGTGTTGCAGGTCTGGGACGATGCCCAGTGGCTGCGAAACTTTCGCATGTGTAAGGGCACTTTCATGGAACTTTGTGACTTGCTTTCCCCTGCCCTGAAGCGCCAGAATACCAGGATGAGAGCAGCCCTCACAGTGGAGAAGCGAGTGGCGATAGCCCTGTGGAAGCTTGCAACGCCAGACAGCTACCGGTCAGTCGGGAATCAATTTGGAGTGGGCAAATCTACTGTGGGGGCTGCTGTGATCCAAGTTGCCAGGGCAATGAGAGACCTGGTGATATCAAGGGTAGTGACTCTGGGAAACGTGCAGACCATAGTGGATGGCTTTGCTGCAATGGGATTCCCAAACTGTGGTGGGGCGATAGACGGAACCCATATCCCTATCTTGGCACCGGCGCACCAAGCCACCGACTACATAAACCACAAGGGGTACTTTTCAATGCTGCTGCAAGCCCTGGTGGATCACAAGGGACGTTTCACCGACATCAACGTGGGCTGGCCGGGAAGAGTACATGATGCTCGCGTCTTCAGGCAGTCTCTTCTGTTTCGAAAGCTGGAGGAAGGGACTTTCTTCCCGGACCAGAAAATAACCATTGGGGATGTTGAAATGCCTATCGTGATCCTTGGGGACCCAGCCTACCCCTTAATGCCATGGCTCATGAAGCCATACACAGGCAGCCTGGACAGCAGTCAGGACCTGTTCAACTACAGGCTGAGCAAGTGCCGAATGGTGGTGGAATGTGCATTTGGCCGTTTAAAAGCGCGCTGGCGCAGCTTACTGACTCGCTCAGACCTTAGCGAAAAGAATCTCCCCATTGTTATTGCTGCTTGCTGTGCGCTCCACAATATATGTGAAAGTAAGGGGGAGACATTTATGGCGGGGTGGGAGGTTGAGGCAAATCGCCTGGCTGCTGATTACGCGCAGCCAGACACCAGGGCGGTTAGAGGAGCACAGCAGGGCGCGGTGCGCATCAGAGAAGCGTTGAAAACCAGTTTTGTGACTGGCCAGGCTACGGAGTGAAACTTCTGTTTGTTGCTCCTTGATGAACCCTCTGCCCCTCCCCCACCACCCTGTTAACTCTACTTCCCTGCAAACCAACCACCCCACCCTCCCCTACTACCCTCCCCCCTTCGAGCACCACTTGCAGAGGCAATAAAGTCATTGTTGCTTCACATTCATGCATTCTTTATTAATTCAGCACACAACTAGGGGGATAATTGGAAAGGTAGCCCGGGATGGGTGGGGGAAGAGGGAAGGAAAAGGACACACTCCAATTTAAAACTTTAAAACTTATTGCTATGGAAATCATCTAGGGTGGAGTGAGTGGGTGGCCGAAGGCCCCCCCACCGTGTTCTTGGGCGTCTGGGTGAGGAGGCAATGGGACTTGGGGAGGAGGGCTGCTGGTTACAGAGGGGCTGTAGCGGCGTTCTCTGCTCCTGCTGCCTTTCCTGCAGCTCAACCATACGCAGGAGCATATCACTTTGATGCTCCAGCAGCCGGAGCATCGACTCTTGCTTTCTGATTACAAGTTGACGCCACCTCTCCTCTTCAGCCCGCGTTTCAGCACGCAACTTCTCCTCTTCAGCACGCCACCTCTCCTCTCGCTCATATTGGGCTTTTTTAAAATCAGTCATTGACTGCCTCCACGCATTCAGCTGTGCTCTGTCAGCGTGGGAGGCAGTCTGAAGTTCAGTAAACATTTCGTCACGCGTCCTTCGCTTCCTTCTTCGAATATTCACTAGCCTCTGCGAAGGAGTAAGATTTGCAGCTGGTGGAGAAGGGAGAGGTTGTTAAAAAAGATACATTTTAGAGAACAATGGGTAGACTCTTTCACGTTAGATTTTGCTGTTCACAACATCACACAGCACATGTGCTTTCGTTACAAGGTCGCATTATTCCTCTTATATTGAGAGTCTCCTGGTTTGGTGTGAGAGATCACTCACGCAGTGCCAGGACACAGATTTCAGCTTGCAGGCAGCCATGGTAAGACATATAGTCTTTGGGCTTTTTTAACCTTCTTAACATGTGGGGATGGTTTCAAACAGTTCTGCCCTCATTTCCCATACCAAGCACCCGTGCCATTTAAAATGGGTTTGCAATGTAAAAGGAGGGGCTGCGATTTCAGGTTTAACATGCAGCACAAACCCAACTAACTCCCCTCCCCCACACACGCAATTCTCTGGGATGGTCACTTCAACCCTCCCCCCCACCGCGTGGTTAACAGCGGGGTATATTTCTGTTCAGCAGAGCAGGAAGGGGCACCCCTGAATGTCCCCTTAATAAAATTGCCCCATTTTAACCAGGTGACCGTGAATGATATCACTCTCCTGAGGATAACAAAGAGAGATAAGGAATGGATGTTGTCTGCATGCCAGCAAACACCGGGACCATACGCTGCCATGCTTTGTTATGCAATGATTCCAGACTACGTGCTACTGGCCTGGCGTGGTAAAGTGTCCTACCATGGCGGACGGGATAAGGCAGCCCTCCCCAGAAACCTTTTGCAAAGGCTTTGGGAGTACATGAAGGAGAGCTTTCTGGAGATGTCCCTGGAGGATTTCCGCTCCATCCCCATACACGTTAACAGACTTTTCCAGTAGCTGTACTGGCCGCGATTGCCAGGGCAAATTAATCATTAATCATTAAACACGCTTGTTTTTAAACCATGTGTAATTTTTGCAAATGTACACTCACCAGAGGTCCCCTGTGTGCCCTCAGGGTCTTGGGTCAGTTCGGGGGTTACTGTTTCCAGGTCCAGGGTGACAAACATATCCTGGCTGTTGGGGTAACTGGTTTCTCCGCTTCCTTGCTGCTGTGAGCTATCTATGTTCTCTCCATCCTCATCTTCCTCGTCCGCCGAACCCGCTTCCCCGTTTCCAGAGAGGGACTCATAGAACACGCTTGGGCTAGTGGTGGCTGCACCCCCTAGAATGGCATGCAGCTCCGCGTAGTAGCGGCATGTTTGCGGCTCTGCCCCGGACCTTCCGTTTGCGTCTCTGACTTTGTGGTAGGCTTGCCTTAGCTCCTTAATTTTCACGCGGCACTGCTGTGCATCCCTGTTATGGCCTCTGTCCTTCATGGCCTTGGAGATCTTTTGTAATGTTTTTCCATTTCTTTTACTGCTTCGGAGTTCGGCGAGCACTGATTCATCTCCCCAGATGGCGATCAGATCCCGTACCTCCCGCTCGGTCCAGGCTGGAGCTCTTCTGCGATCCTGGGACTGGGACTGGGACTCCATCACGGTTACCTGTGCTGATGGGCTCTGCATGGTCACCTGTGCTCTCCACGCTGAGCAAACAGGAAATGAAATTCAAACGTTCGCGGGGCTTTTCCTGTCTACCTGGCCAGTGCATCTGAGATGAGAGTGCTGTCCAGAGCGGTCACAATGAAGCACTGTGGGATAGCTCCCGGAGGCCAGTAATGTCGAATTCCGTCCACACTAACCCAATTCCGACCCCCTAAGGCCGATTTTATCGCTAATCCCCTTGTCGAGGTGGTGTTAGGAAACCGGTTTAAAGGGCCCTTTAAGTCGACAGAAAGGGCTTCGTAGTGTAAACGTGGCCAGGCTTAAGTCGATTTAACGCGGCTAAAGTCGACCTAAACTCGTAGTGTAGACCAGGCCTAACACAGGCTCTATCAGCTCATGACTCTTTGTGCAACACATGCTGAGTGGGTGACAGCAAAATGAGATGTGTGGTCATTCTCTGTTCTTGCCTAAATAGCAACCCAGCTTTGTGGACACCACTATAGTATCTCACAGGCATCAGTCAGAGCTTGAAGTCACCTTCATCTTTGTGGGACTTGAACATTTTAACATTTCTTTCCAAATAAAATCAGACTTTTTAAAAACAGAGATAATCCTTTTGGAGTCCCAGCGGACAAGCCCAAGGTTGTGGTTGATGCACCTCTGAAAATCAGGTCACTTGATTTAAATTCCTAAATATGGACTTAGAAAACTAACTCGAGACACTCAAGTGTCAACATTTTAACCTTAAAACTTTGAAAGTTTCAATGGTTTGCTGGCCCATTTATTTGAGCCTAATTATGTCTAGTTATTTGAATACTGGAAGGAATACTAATAGGCGCATTTGATTGTGTTTCTCTTGCAATCTGAAAGTGAAGGGAGATTCCTACCGTGCTCCTTGCTCTCAGTAAGTATGAGAATTGATCCTATCAAAACTTCTGCTTTTATAGATCTTTGTCGCTCTGAAGCCAAACACACTTTAAAATTCAATGGCCATAGAAGTGGGATCTCTTCCACTTGGCTTCACTGAATCTTTGAGGTTGCTGTTTTTGCTGACGCTGGCTGGGGCATGTGTACATATCTGTTTGTGTTTATATTGTGTGACCTGTTCTGCACGGAAGCCTGTGGTCAGGTACATGCCTTTCTCTGGACAGTAGTAGTCGATTTTTTCTCTCTCTTTCTTTGCTTTGCCTCCAGTGAGGAGCGACATTTCCGTGGTAGGAACGATCCACAGCGATGTTTGCCAATGTCTGTGTTCTGTGGGTTGTTTCAGGCTTCGGAAGGCGTTCCAGTGAAGTACTTTGACAACTTGGACGAACTGATAGAGTTTTACAAGAAGGAGAACATGGGTCTGGTATGGCACCTGAGATATCCTGTCCAACGGGAAGAGGAGGAGGCAGCTGATGAACCAGAGGAGGATGCGGGTAAGAAATCCAGAGGAAAGGTGGATGGTTTGGACCCTGGAGTGAAACAGATTTGATGTGCGCTGGAGATGATGGGAGTGTTGGCAGGAGTTTTCTTGGAGTTTCTCAGCTTGATTCTCAGCAGTGCTATGTGCCTGCGACTCCTATTGACTGCATTAGGAGGTATGAGTGCTTAGGGCCTCTGACAATCAGGCCCCTTTGGGTATGTCTATACAGCAGCGGTTCTCAGACTGTGATTCGGGACCCCAAAGTGAGTCACAACCCTGTTTTAATGTGGTCACCAGGGCTGGCTTAGACATGCTGGGGCCCAGGACCAAAGCCATGGGGTGTCAGCCCTGGGCAGCAGGGCTGAGGTTACAGCCCGCCAGCCCTGGATTGAAGCCCTTGGCATTTGGCTTTGGCCCCCCATGCCCGGGGTGGTGTGGCTTGTCCTTTGCCCCCCCCCCCGCCCCCAGATAGCAGGGCTCAAAGGGGTTGAGGCTTCAGTCCCCGCTCCTGGGGTCATGTCGTAATTTTTGTTGTCAGAAGGGAGTCGCAGTGCAATGAAGTTTGAGAACCACTGCTATACAGCAATGTAAGCCTGGGCTCGAGCCTGGCTCAAGCCTAGCCCCTCTTGCATCCACACACCAGTTGTGTTAACCTAGGGCTTGAACCTAGGGGCTCAGGGCCCTGCAGGGTTGGAGGGTCCAAGTCTGTGTTAAGCTGAGACCTAGGGTCTGAGCCCTATTGCTTTCCTGTATGCATGGCCCCAGCATGACCTGGGTCCTGGAAGTCCTTCGGAGGTATCCCTTAGTCCTCTCTATGCCAACAATCTGTGATGCAGTCTATTGCACTATATTGCAAACGGAAGCCACTCGTCCCTTTGCAAACGGCAGCACCTCAGATCAGCATTAAGCCATTGTCTGGTGAACACCAGTCTGTAAGCACAATATCAGAGAGCCTGCAGGGTTTGCAAGGGAGAATGATCAAAAGAAGCTTTTTGCAAAGAAAGCTGCTTCCTGGACACAGGAGCACAGCCAGATTTTGGTGCACGCTGCCCTTATGGACACCTGAGTCCCATCTATAGCACTGTCACAGTTAGGAAGCAGGCAGTAGAGTTTTCCCATAGTGCATCACACTTGTAGGGCTAGAGTGTCGACACTTGGGGTGGGGTGCGGGGTGCACTTGGCACTCTGAGAGAGGGTTACTGTGACTCAGGTCTGTGCTCTGCAATGTGGATGCCAGAGCCATAGGTTCAAGCAGGGGTCAGAATATCCTTAACCCAAGATTAAAATGCAGTGTAGATGCTCAAGCCCAGGGTTCCCTGACACACACAGCCAACTTGAGTCCACTAACCCTAGGCTGCCATTGCTGTGCAGACATAACCTTTATACCTCTATGCTATGGAGAATATTTCTAACAATTATGAGCTTGTCCAGGGGTGCTTCGATACCACAGTGATGGTTCCTTTACTACTACCTCGTAGACAGTTGGGTGAGAAGGTCCTGGCTGGACCTGGCACTCGCCTCCTGGTTTGGCATTTTCATCACCAGGCCCACAGTGTCAGTGGTGGATTTTCTGACATAATGTGGTTCAAGGGACCTGCTGTCGGATTTCCTTCTGACTGAGGATGGGGAAACAGGTAGCGCGAGGATGGCTGACCTCCGTTTGTCAGGTTTAAGAAAGAAAGGAAATCATGGAC
Source organism: Terrapene triunguis (assembly GCF_002925995.2). NCBI lineage: Eukaryota > Metazoa > Chordata > Testudines > Emydidae > Terrapene > Terrapene triunguis. Next base: position 2,412,361 of record NW_020664439.1, read on the forward strand.
TCCACCTATGTCTATACTACAACGCTGCACTGTTACAAGCTGCAGCAGTGCAGGACATCCTTGCTAGCTGCCTTGTTTTGCATGTACACGTTGCACTGTGTCCATATACAAGACCCACTGCAAGCATTGTAGGGCTGGTGGATTGTTGCACCGACCCCATGGTGCCGCGTACAGCTCCCTGGAGCTGGGGGAAGAAGGTCTATGGTATAGAATATCTGTGGCACTTATTCGAATTTTTAGTTTGTTCTGTCAGCTGCTGCAAATGGTTCTGTCCCGCATTAAGAGCAGAATCAAGCAGTGGGTTATATTGGCTGCCCCCATCTTCTACACGCTCCCCGGGAATGAGCCACATTCTGTGCAGAGGCACATTAGCTGCCCTTTCTGCTGTGTCTGGAAGATTCATGTTCCATACCACTAGGACAGCATCATGGCATCGCAAGCCAGTTTGAGCCTGCATCTTTGATGTTTGCCATCACGGGTCAGTCCCACGGGAGGACTTTGGTTTTGGCTCAGTGCTCTAAGTGAAGAGCAGTCCTGGAGGAGAGGAGAGAGATTACTGCACTGCTTCATGGGGTTCTCCCCTCCAAAAGAGATGTGAAAGTGAGGACCCTAGTAGCTGTCTGTGGAGTTAAGGGTTCTATACAGAGCTGATCAGAAACATTTTGACTAGCCATTATTTTTATTAGAATGTGCTGATTCTTCAAAATCTAGACATTCCATGGGTCTATGTTATTTTGATTAAATACCACCAGAAACCAGACAGGGTTCCAATGGAAAACCTGCCGGCTTTCTTGCCAGCCTGCTCACACAGCTCCTGAGCAGCCAGGGCGCCTAGGCTCCATAGCAGGGACTCAAACCCAGGGTGCCTGAGACCCAGGCTAGTGCTGTAACCACTGGACCATTCTTTCTCTCCTCTTTTGTCTGTCTGTCTAGAAATGCTGAGCATGACCATGAACCTGATTATCTTCAGGTTAAAACCTCTTTGACATAGCCTTCCCATTGCACACACGCACGCACACACACGCACACACAATAACTCACTGATCTCGTGAGGGCTGGAAAATATTGACAATGAAATTTCAATGAGAAACTGACCCCACTTTTTGCAAAACTATTAGTTATTTTCTCATTTTCTGGCCAGTTCTCAGAATGGGGGAGAGAAGTGCAGGAAGAAGAATAAACAGAAGGGCAGGAAGTTGAAAAAAAGTTCTTGTTGCCACTCTACTTGCCTCTGGCTAGAGCAGTGGTTCTCAAACTTTTGTACTGATGACCCCTTTCACATTTCAAGCCTCTGAGTGCGACCCCTCCTCCCCTTATAAATTAAAAACACTTTAAAATATATTTAACACCATTATAAATGCTGGAGGCAAAGCGGGGTTTGGGATGGAGGCTGACAGCTCGCGACCCCCCATGTAATAACCTCGCGACCTCCTGAGGGGACCCGACCCCCAGTTTGAGAACCCCTGGGCTAGAGGAAGAGAAGTGAAAATGTGATCTTTTAGTAAGGCCAGTCACATCCACAATTCAGTTTTATAAGGTGCTTAGGTACGATCATTCTGGAGCCATATGAAAGCCTAGAGGATGTCTTTGTCATATATGTTTCATTGTTAAGTCTCCTATCCCTGTGGTATCTAAGCATGGAGGTATTGATCTAACTGCAGCACCAATCAGTCATGCTGTTGCTCATTATTTCTTTCTCTCTTTGAGTCACAATGTGCACAGGAGCTATGGACCATTCTTTTCAGGAAAATAAGCATCACTCTCTTAACCAAGTACTATGTGCATTACAAAGTGATGGGCGATTGTTAACAAGGGTGAATATCATTGGGTTAAGTGCAGCTATAGCCACTTCCCACCAAAGAGACAGAGTGCTGTCGAATTGAATGGCATGGCTTTGGGGGGGCCTAAGCTGGAGAGTGGAGGGAGTTTTCAGCTGTGATGAATGCACTGAATGCCCCTGTGACAAGGGAGGCTACTCAGGTCACCGTACTGCATTAAATGGAAGGGGTTTATTTACACTTAGCATTCGTTATTATTTCCTTTCTCTGGACATATTTACTAATTTTAGCTGCCCATTCTCAACCTCTTTGTACTCTCCCCAACTTGCTTCTCCTTGCACTGTGCCTGCCATGGAGCTGTAGGAACTCAAATACTGGAGTTCTGTGACTGGAGAAGCTGCTAATCATGTCAGCGCCCAGCCCTTTTTTTTGTTATGAACAAATGAGGACTAGGATGGAGACTGCTAAACCCACTTAACCTGAACTAAGTTCAGTTACTGTGGACTGAAGTTAAATCTGTGTGTCTGTCCGTATTTGGCGGAGATGTAGCCCCTTATACATCTCCCTCTCCCATGTAGCTCCTGGGCACTGTCCCACTCCACTGACGACCCATTATAATAATAATGATACCTAGCCATGATATAGCACATGCACATTTTCAAAACACTGCACAAATGTTAATCAATCTTCACAATGACTGGGAAATTTAAGTTAAGTGACTTGACCAAGTCTATTCAATAAGCCAGTGCCAGAGCCCAGGATTATTGCTTATGCATTCTGGGTTCACAGCCCTCAACTCAGCCCACTACACCACACCATTGAGTTCAGTGGGAACAGAATTGGGCCCTTATCAATATCAAGGTCTGATCTGATGAAGTTCAGATCTTTTCAGTTCAGCGATTGCAGGCCAGTTAATCTGGATGGATTTTGCACTGACTGCCACTGTGATGCAGATGATATTGTGGGTCAGAATGGGAGGCAAGTGGTCTAGGCGTGTTGCCAAAATTACTTTGTTTCCCTTCCTTCATGTCAGACCCTGTACCAACGCCACCCATATTACCCCCACGACCCTACCTGGTGGCACTCCCGGCAAGCGAGATGAAAGAAGCGTCTCCTCTGAATGAAAGTTCCAAGGTGGCAGAAGTCAGCAAACTGTCCCTTTCTGAGACGCTACTTCAGCGGCTGCAGTCCCAGGACACCAGCAGGTGAGCTCTGGTCATTCGCTGCCCCCAGAAACGTAGATAGAGGGGTAATAACCAGGACAATAGAATCAACATTGAAGCCCTCTCGGGAGTTGGTAAGGCGCTGCGTTTGGGAAAGATGTCACTGATATTACAACTATGTCAGTGCACTCTATTGTGGGAGAGGGGCTGTGGGGCCTGCGTCTAATCTCACACTCATTTTACTCCAGTGTAACTCCATGGGCTTCAGAGGAGTTACTCCTGTTTACACAATTAAAGGGAAGTCAGAATCAGGTCCATTCTCTCTTAGACATTAAAGTAATACAATGGCTGCTCCTTAAGGTAGCGCTCATGCTCTGGCATGGAAGAAATGTTCTCTTGAAGTATAAAACAATGTACTGACCTCCCCCATGGAGATATTTCCTAATGTACGGTAAGATAATATCGGAGAGAGGCTAGAATAGAAATCATGTGCCTAAACCATAGATATTGTGGGCTAGATCCTTAACATGTGCAAATTGGAAAGTCTTCATTGGTTTCAATGGAGTTACGCTGATTTATGCGAGCTTAGAGGGTCTGGCCCCATCTAAGTATATGGCTGTCTAAATACATCACGCATGTGGTAGCCTGTTGAATCTGGACACCCATTCAAGCATCGGAGGAAACTGGTGACATCTAGGGTGACCAGATCCTCAGAGTTAAAAATCAGGACATGTGTCTATGGGCCAGGGCTGGGGGAGCAAGTTACAGCAAAGGGAAGCTAGTTTGGTGTTCTGTCAGGGAGGTAGGACAGGGGGCTGGATGGCTGACTGGCAGGCTGGGTAGGTGGCAGGCTGGGAGATATCTGTTTTGATTGGCTGCCTTCGCTCTTCCATCTGCCTCCTTGGAAAAGAGCAGCCAGTCAGAACTTTCTGCACTTGCTGAGGGATGAAACAGCCAGTAAACTTTGACTGCTTCATCCCTCGGCACGGGTAGAGGTGCCAATCCCCACTCATCAAGGACCCAACTGGAGCCTCCAGTCCAGCCTCTGCTTTCGGCTTCTAATCAGGCTTTGTCTGAGGCAGAAGTTTTGAAAAAGGAGTCACCCATGGAGACATGAGCAAAGGTCCTGGCTCCCCCAACACTCCCAGGCTGTCAGCCCCCAGCCTTTCCACCACACCCAAACCCTACAGGAGACTTACTAATCACCCCCCACCATAGCTACCTCTCAGTCACGACTGCAACTGCTTATCTCCCACACCAGGGCAGCATTCATCCTATTGCAGTGGGGAATCCTCAGGCAAAGTCTAAGAATTCCATTTCCCACCACCACCACCACCACCACTTAGAAGGGAATATTGACATTGAAGAACAAGGCAAGCCACACAGGAGTATTTCTTAGCTGTGGAGCTTTCTGCTTCAGACAAAACTCAGCTGCCTGATGGTTGGGGACAGTAGGGAGGAAGCTGGTTTCCTTACCTGCGTCAGTCTTTTTCACAGTGTTTCTGAGGAACACCTCAAGTTAATCCAGGATTATCTGCGAGTTCACATCACCAGCGACTTTGAGATGGTGCAGATGGGCTCCAGCAGTCTCCCACAGCTGAAGAAACTGCTCACAGTGCTCTGCAAAGGGCTCTTCAGGTAACTGGAGCCTAATTTTCAGAGAAGCCAATATAATGTCACAACACTGTCAAAGGCAGGTGCTATTTGAATTGTGAACCCATATTTCCAGCACAGCATTACTGCTTATCCTTAAAAACGGGTAGTAAGACAACGGTCTCATGGCCTATGGGGTTACAGGCCAGGAGCCAGATGCTCATGCTCCAGTGAGGGTCAGATGATTTACGCCGCCTGAGATTCTGGCCCTGGGACATTAAATCTGCCTGAAAGACACAGCTGTAGCAGGTAAGATTTTCCTGGGGGTGGTTTCAGTTAACAGAGTATTATTTATTTTATACTTTTGTTTAGAAAGAAAAAAAGCCAAAATGCATTAAAGGATTAGCTTAGGAACAGATATAAACGGCACCTCCAGAATCATCAAGTAAAAGTCGTATATAAAACCCCCCACGTATTGCTGCATGACTATTCTATCCAAACCCCGACTCTCCTCTCAGTTACAGCAGGGAGAACCTGGGGTGAAATCAGTTAACATAGTCCAGGTGGAGTGAGCAGAGAAACAGGCCCCTACTCTAGTATGGTTTCCATTACAAGTACCCCTTCCCTATCCAGAGCCCATACCCAGCAAAAGCTCAAGTACCGGTCGGGATCTGATTGCTCCTCAAGCTTCCTCCCTACTCTGAAACAAACAAGGGGCTCATCCCTCAGATCCCAGGGAGACCATCTGGATGCCTGACCATCAACAGAGAGGTCCTGTACCTCCACGCTGGCTCAGGGGCCCACAGCACCCTTTTCCACACCGGCTCCTTGGCAGCTAGGCTCCCGTGGAGCAGTGCAGGCAGGGGTACTGCCCTCCAGCACCTGGAACTCACCCCCACAAATTAGGAGAAAGGTCGAAAACATGGGCAGATGCACCCAAGAACTAATATCGATTCACTGAGCACTAACTTGTGAATGGAATTCCCACAGAGCTGCAGGGAGGAGGATGGGCCAGATCCTCAGCTGGTGTAAATTGGTGTGGCTCAGTTGAAGTGACTGGAGTTATCAAGTTACACCATTTGAGGATTGGCTCAGTGTGCATTCCCCTGCTCCGTAGGCCTGAATCCAGCCCTCCCCAGGGTCCCCAGGGAGGTTCGGGGAGTGGGAAGTATGATGCTGCAGAACCAGCACTTCCCTTTCTGTGCCCCTCAGCTGGGTTTCAGTTCTCTACAGCCACGGAGGGGAAGGTCCCATGTGCTCAGTTATTAGCAAACCCTGAATAATGGGATCCCACAGCCAGCAAAATCAGGACTGAATCTTTTCCATTGCTAAACTGTCTCAGATAGGGCTGTGCTGTTATTCCAATGAAGGCCAGGCTCATTTTTCCCAGAAGGGAGCTCTAACGCATCACTACTTTGTGCTATCTAGGCTTTTGTACCCCTCATCGCCCTTCGAGGGGATAAGAAAGTCTTAAAAAATAAAACCTACCGATATCAAATGTTCTCAAGCATCAAAGCTGCTCTTTCAATTGTCAGCATCCCTTTAACATTTGTAGTGAGAGGGCACAGAAAATCTAGTGCCCACTTCAAACATTACCAGGCCAAATTCTCTACCGGTGAAAGTCCATTGACGTCAGTGGAGTTGCACCAACAGACAATTAGCCCCACCTTCCACCCCTTGTTTAGCGGCATATATTTATGGATTAATCTGTTGTTATCCCAGGAACTAATGACATCTTAATATAATTAGTCTAACTGGGCAGATTTTCAAAGACCTGTGTGATAGGTGAGGTGCAGCAAATGTAATTCTTTTCACGGGCAATCACCCACAGCATGGAGATGGCTAATTAAATGTATAATTGACCAATTTGCATATGCAATTTCCCACATGGAAATGCAGGATTCTTTCTTATGAAGGGGACTTGATCTAAAATCCAATGAAGTCAGTGGAAAAACTCCCACTGATTTCAATGGGCTTTGGATCAAGTTCTGATCACGTACTCAGTTTGCGTTGCTCAAGTAGTAAGAGACTTTCAAAATCAGCCTATTAAGCTGACTTGCTGTTTGAAAATGGAGTGGATTTGATATATCCCATCCAATTCCTTCTCCCTCCTGTAATTACCTGCCAAAATCTGTACCAATAATCTCGGTATCATTTCATTTTGGTGGATTTGCCGTCTCAATTTTCCTGTGAGTTCCTAATAACTTTAGGCCGTTTCTCCTTCTTTGTCTTCCATATCAATCAGCTTTCTCTAAGGCCTGGTCTACACTACGACTTTATTTCGGATTTAGCTGCGTTAATCCGAATTAATCCTTAACCCGTCCACACAACGGAGCCAGTTACTTCGAATTAAAGGGCACTTAAAATCGATTTCTGTACTCCACCCCGACGAGCGGAGAAGCACCAAAATCGATTTTGTAAATTCGAATTAGGGGTAGTGTGGCCGCACACCACCGAATTAATATGGTTAAAATTAATGGGGTAGTGTGGCCGCACACCACCGAATTAATGTGGTTAAAAACCGAATTAATGTGCTTAGTGTGGCCGCGCACAATCGAATTTATACAATCTGTTTCCCAAATTCGAATTATCTAAATTCGAATTAATCTCGTAGTGTAGACGTACCCTAATAAACCTCTCTCCTGCAGATCAGATTTTCTCAGGAGTGTGTGCATTCCAGCCATAGAACCCAGCATTCTCCCGTAATTTACTAATTTTCAAATATCTGGGAACTTAATTGCTTTATGTAGCTCCCTTAATCTCTGCGATAGCTTGCAGCCTCTCTAGCTGAATCCCCCTATCAAGATGCTGAAATTTAATTTGTTCTGTGACATTACCTAATTTTAGGTTTCGTTCACCTCAGCTTCTTTCCCAGCTGCATTGAGGGATTCAGCCTGAAATCTGCAGCTAGTTCTCAGGCTGTTTCTCAGACATCTGTGTTTTCTTTTTCTTAACTGGATTCAGTACCTTTTATTATTTTCACAAAGCCTTGGGGAGGGGAAAAATTGCAAATCGCAGACTCAATTGGCACTAATGCCCTATCTTTAATTGTATAATGTCTCTCCCTTGCCCCCTCTAATCTCACATAGTTTAGGGACGGGTGAGATATCATCTTTTACTGGACCAGCTTCTCTTGGTGAAAGAGACAAGCTTCTGAGCTGACACAGAGCTCTTCTTTGGGTGACCTGAAGACTTTAAGGAGAGCTCTGTGTCAGCTCAAAAGCTTGTCTCTTTCAGAAGTTGGTCCAGTAAAAGATATCACATCACCCACCTTGTCTCTCTAATATCCTGAGACCAGCATGGCTACATCAACACTGCATATAGTCCAGGGATAGCTGTTGTCAGACCCAGGTGACACTGCATTCAGTGTAAAGGCTGAGAACTTTTCTTTGATGTCCACTAGCTGATTCATGCCTGTGCTGGCATCAGACTGTGGGTAAGATGTGACTGCAAATGTTAGCAAGGGAAAGGGGACGTTTTCTGGAACTGCATATCCGCCTTTGGGGTGGGGGTGAGAAGGTTGCTTACAGCTCAGTAATGGGCAGAGCTGGGCTAACTGTTCAAAGGGACCAATTTACTGGTGACCATTGACCCTTTTCCAGTTCACGAGTTACCCATCAAGAAATGCAGGGCCAGCGTCTGAGCTGTGGCTAAGGAGCACTCCACATAGCTGAGCGGGAGCGCGGAAGGGCTGTAGAGTACCTTTTATGCCCCTGACTCCCCTGCTCCTTAGCCAGCTCCGCAAAGGGCCAACTCCTGGCATGAATTAGAGCAGTCTGAAGGTTGTTTTCAACTGCACCAGCTACTACTGGTCTCCAGGGTCACCAGGCTGTAAGGATGCCCAGGCCAAGTACTCTGCCTCAGGAGCGGAGGTATAGGCAGGGGCAGGGAGGCTGCAAGAACAGTGGCTGAACCTCTCCCAGAGATTCCCATAGTCGGGGGAATCCTCCGGGGGCTGAGAAAAGCTTTAGGGGGAACTTCAGGGGAACTTTGTGCCAGCACAGCCACGGATCTTGCTGCAGATGTATGAGGAGATGTTCCTCATTCAGAATTCCTTAAAGGGTTTGGGTGGACATATTTCACAGTGCGAGTTATTTGTGAGCTGTTCAGCTTGACTGTTGTTTCAGGCAATCACTTCATAATTCCCTACATGATCGGTCACCTAAATTACATGGTGTTATTTCTGCTCTCTGATTGCATGACTCCCACAAGGAGCTTTTAAGATGGCTGCTCAAACACTTCTGGCGCCAATACTTATGCAAATACAGATGGACAGAAGTGTTTGTGACACTTCCTGTGAAGATTCTCATGAATAAAATTTTACTCACACAGCAGTTCAAAGGAAGAAAACAAAAGAGGTGTGAATGCAATTAAAACCACTTTGTGGTTTGGTTGAGCACAAATGCCAGTAAATACCCTTCTGCATTCTTCCTCAAGTCTGACCTGTGTGTTACATTAAGCTGCACTTCATGGTAAAGGGCCTCAGAGAGGGCCATTCTCACGTAAGAAACGGCCAAGCAGCGGGTTTTTCTGTGGTTGCTGTTGTTCAGAAATGTACGGTCTGTGCTGCACATCGCTTCAAAGTAGATATATTCTAATTGTTTCCTAGTGGTTTGTCTAGTAGAATTTCTCCCAGTGCTTCTAAAACCACCTCTTTTCTGATAGGGCCGGAACTAAAGTCCGCTGATGTTAATGGGAGTCTTAGGGAGGTTAGGATAACTTAAAAGGTTCAAAGCAGAACAGTTTTGTGACACAGAACTAAGAGCCTAGGAGGGCTGGGCTCCCAGTTCCACCACAGACTTCCTGGATGACCTTGGCAAGTCACTTAGGCTGAAATTTCAAATGTGGGTGCCTAGCTTAGGCCATTGAATACACATTTAGGCACCTAAATAAGTAGCTTGATTTTCAGAGACCACAGGTGCATGCTCACTGTAGCACCTTTTCCAGAGAACTAGATGGAGAAACTGGTGCATTCGTACCTATAACAGTGAGGGGACTTGTTAGTGCTGGCTACTAATTAGGCACAATGCCGCATTGTTCTCCATGTTCATCTTGGCCTGCAGGACCTAGCTAGGGTGACCAGACAGCAAGGGTGAAAAATCGGGACAAGGAGTGGGGGGTAATAGGAGGCTATATAAGAAAAAGACCCAAAAATCGGGACTGTCCCTATAAAATCGGGACATCTGGTCACCCTAGACCTAGCTGCTCTGCCAGTACTAAGTCTGGTCATTAGCAGAGAGTGTCATTTGTGCCAAGTTCACACAAAGATTTTGTGATGGACAAGCATCCTCTGGGCTCACTAAATACATTTCATTTGTAACCTACCCTTGATTTGAATTTAGGAAATTAAAGCCTGGTTCATTTTACATCCACAGTTCCACTCGTCCCCTTATTGCATTTGTTGAAAAATATATCTGTGTATTTCCTCCTTCACTGATGGTACTGTGCTGCCCCAGCTTCTGGAGCTGTAAGGAGTTCTGTTCAAATGAGCTGTCGCTGGTGCATTAGCTGACATCCTAACCCTGCTGCGCTGTCCTGATCTTTCAGGGTTGGCACTGACCTCACTGGGTATGTCTACACTGCAATCAGAGGTGTGACTGCAGCTCAGGCTTGCATACCCACACTAGCTTTAATCTAGCTGGCATGTCTATGAATAGCAGCATAGGTGTGGTGGCAAGGGCTTCAGCATGGGCTGTAGGAGCTTGCTGGGCAGCTTGGGGATATACTCAGGTTGAAGCCAGGCCACTACGTCTTCACTGCTATTCTTAGCCGCGCTAGCTAGAATAAAGCTCGGGTGGTTCTGTCTACCCATGCTGCATTCACCCCCCTAATGCAGTGTAGACACCCACGTTCACTCCATACTGACTATGCATCATTAACTAGTTTTGTGTGTAACCCTTCTGCCCATCTAAGTTGGCAGCAACAAGGGCCGGGTTCTGTATCTAGGGGTTCCGTTTCAATAACACAATGCAAAACCGGCTCGAGCCCCCACCCAGTGACCTGGGACAATTACATACCACCCCCCTGGGTACCTCTAAGAGGCAATACTTCCCCTCTCGCAAGCACGGAGTCTGAGTGTAGCAGAAAATGTTTAATAACATGAGGTAAACGACATCAGCATAAAATTGGAAAAACGCCACAAACAGGATTCATAACACAAACCATGAGCAAAACCCACCCCAGCAAATTGGGCTGTGTCCTTTCCCTTTGGTTCTTGAATCCAGCAACCCAAAAATCACCCAGAGTCCCCAAAGTCCAACATCCCCAAAGTCTCTGGGGTCCAGCAACCACTCAAAGTCCCAAAAGTCCAACAACCCCCAAAGTCTCTGCCCCTGGTCAGTGCAGCCCCAGAGTAAAGGGGGGGGGCACGCAGGGTGTTAAGGGGCACCTTACGTGATCCGAGGCTGGCCAGCCGTCTGTTTCTCCGTGGGGGTTCCGCCGCAGCCTTTACCACGAGCCAGTCCACTTTCCTGCCATCCCACGAACTGCTCTGCTCTACAAGCTGCTCCGCTCCACTCCGCTCTGCTCCGCTCACCGACCTGTGAGCCGTTCCAGCCGTCCCCGCAAACAGCTCCGCTCGCCGTTCCTTGGGCCACTCCAACCGGCCCCGCAAGGCTCCACGCCGCTCGCTGCTCCTCCAGTCGTCCCCACAAATTGCTCCGCCAGCTGCTGAGCAATATAGCTTCAGGCTCCCCCACTAGTTAACATAGCCTCAGTGATCTCAGCTCTTAATAACATCAGCTCTTTTGTGATTTCAGCTCTTAGCAATTTCAGCTCATAGTATAGTAGGGAAGCCCCAGTGCTGGTGCACCATTGGCCCAAAGTGAATTCAGCTCAGCAGCCTGTAACTAGACTCCTAAGGGAATCAAAGTTAGCTCTGACATTCAACAGTGGAGAGAGGAGGTGGTGCAACTGGTGTTTCGGACCCTCAGAGGGGGCCCATACCATCAGGTACAAATACCCGTCCCCATCCTCTCTCAATTCACTGGGTTTTGTAACCCATGCCCCTTGTCAAGCAAGTGCTACTTAGGTAATGGTGAAGGACTCACTCAGTCCTTCTGTCATACAACAGTTCCACTGGCCTTGATTCACAGAATCAGGGTAACAAAACTTTATTCTTCCTGCCCCAATAATAGAGAAACTGGGGATCCCACACCAGCCAAAGTAACCACTTTCAGTTGCTGTGTTTCTTGCCAGGCGAGTGGGTGTGCCTATGCAAACAAGATCAGCCCCTGGAGTTCTTTTCCACACTCGCCATAATTCACCACCAGATGTCAGGGTAGAGCTCATCCTGACTCTGCTTACATGTGCTTTATCCTTCTTTCGTTGCCCCATGTGACCTTGCCCCTTCAGTGACCTTTGACATGTCTTTGTATTCTCAGTGAAGCATCTCGGACTCTCCCTTCCCTGGAGTCCATCCAGAAGGTGTTTGACCAGCAGCTGCCCCCTGGTATCCATCAGCGTTCTCAAGTAAGTTCTACTGGAAGAAGTGGGGAAAGGCGGCCAAGGAGGAGTGATAGTGTCTGTCAGGCACAGACGAGGGGGAGGGAGGCCTTTCTGAGCTTGGGACACAACAATGACCATTAATTTAGATGATTGGTTAATACTTTTGTTCTCTTTAGCTTGTTTCTGGCTGCAGTGCACTGGGCACACAGTGAGTTATTTAACCACTGATTCAGCTAGCTCATAGTCTTCTCCACTCTCTCCCATCCCCCTGTCCCAAAGAGAGAGTGCAGCAAAGTGCCTCAGTCATTCCTACTTCCAACCTTCATCAGCCTGTGACCCAGAATTGCAAATTTGTCCTTCCATCAGCTTAACTCCTCTGGATGGTCAGTGTCTTTTTGTGACAAACGTTTCCCTCCTTCCACCAAGCCACCTCAATCCTGTGTCCAACCTCTTCTGTCCTGCGGCCCAGAAAACCAGAAGTCCAATCTGCATGTTCAACCCATGGCCCAGTAATACAAATCTGTTTTTCTGTCATCAACCATCCAACTCTTCTGCACGTCCAGCCTCCTCTGACTTATGTACTGGGTTGGCAAGGTTGTCCTCCCACAAGCCCAACTTTCCTGCATGTTAGGTCACATTCTGTGCCACTGCGCTTCACGTTACAGATTAAACTTAGATGACAAAAACACACTGCTGCTAACAGCTGTTTCTGGAAGGTGGTGTGAACTCTGAGATTCTTTGGGTCTGGTACTCATGGTTCTCTCTCTCTCTCTTTTTTTTTTTCTTCTTCTTTTTTTAATGCTATTTTTACCAGTTGCTTGGGGAAGCCAGTCCAGTCAATGTTGTGTTGAAGCTCAATCAGCTGATCTCTTTGCTGTCCTCGGCTGAAGAAAAGGTAGAGATGTATAACTATTTTGTGTTCCCATCTGCTTTTGGCTTTATTTATGCTTCTTTCATCATCAGTGAAATCCACCTCTGTAATGAGAATTCTCCTGCGATGCCTTTATTACTCCCTTCTCTGATCCCCCTCAAGTGAAGTGTAGAGTCACCAAATAGATACCCATATGCATGAATTTTTACAGGTGAAAACACTGTTGATTGAAGGACCTGATTCAACACATCGGCGTTCTCTCATCCCTCCTGTAACCTTTGAGGTAAATAGACTTCGTCAGCAATGCTTATCATACTACAGAAGAACACAAGACATGTAGGAATGTCTCAGTGTCTTAAATTTCTGGATACTATGCTCTGCTACAGTAGAGATAATACAGTTATATCTCAGTGCCTGGGGTCCCTTGGTGCTCTATGGTACTATAGTAGGGGCCATGTCTTAAAGCTCTCTGTTTGGAGTGATGTAAGTGGGTCAGGCCATGCAGATGTTTCTCTGTGCATTGATTTAGGTATTGCTTTTCCTAGTACAATTGACTGAGGTTTAGAAAAATGGCTTATGAGAAATCTCTCCCTTTTCCAATAGGTGAAAGCAGATTCTCTAGGAATTTCCCAGAAAATACACCTCAAAGTTGATGTGGAGCTGGGGAAATTGATTATTAAGAAAGCCAAGGATGGTCCTGAAGACAAGTTCTATAACCATAAGAAAAGTAAGTTACCCTGAGTCACAAATAAGGGGTTAGTCCTCTAGATCCCAATGGGAATTTTGTCATTGACTTCAGTGGGAGCAAGGTTTGGTCCAATGTGTATATTAGTCTGTTATGCTGAGAGTTTGGTTCTACTGCAAGGCACCAGTAAACCTAGATTGCTTGTCTCCAAGGCAGTTTTCAGTGAATGGGAAGTCAATGCTGTGGTAAATGGCTCTTTCTGAGAGTTAGTTTACAGTCCCATGGCTTTCAGTTAAGTTAAGACAATGGCAGCATGTCTGCAAGGAAAACAGCGTCCCTTGATCAAAGGTATTTCCAATTTCTGCCTAGTATAGATCAAAGAGATAAGCCGCAAAGATATAAACATCTCAGAGATGTTAGGCCAAAACTGGTATGAGTCCATCTCTTTCCTAGGTATGCTGAACCCACAAAAGGATCTGTTTGGAAAAGTAAGGTCTTGAGAAGGTATTAGTGTCCTTGCTCTCAAGATCAGTGCTCAGCCAGTGGCTGTTTGTACTGCTGTCAGGTTTGTTACTTTGGCCTGGTCTGCACAATTTAGGTCAACATTGCTATGGCGTTCAGGGTGTGAAAAATCCATACCCCGGAGTGCTGTAGCTAGACCCACCTCATCCCTGGTGTAGATGCTGCTAGGTTGGCAGACGAATGCTTCCGTTGACCTAGCTGCTGTTGCTCGGGGAGGTAGAGTTCCTACAGTGACAGAAAAACCTCTTTGGTCGCTGTAACCTACACAATGCCATAACTGTGCTGCTGTAGCACCTGCAGTGTAGCCATGGTGTTAGTGTCATTAGGGGAGAGCGGTGGTAGTTGTTTGTTTGCTGTGAAAGCCCATTTAAAACAGTTCTTTTTATCCCTGGTTAGGTCCCTGCTAAAACAATTGGTGAAAGATTTTTATTAGGGAAAAGTTATTTTTCCAATTCCTCTCTGGCCTCTAACTTCAAACACTGCAGAGATTAGCAAAGGCAGAACTATCAACTCAGGCTCCATCCTCACTAGGAAAACGACCCATTACTGACCATAGTTTTGAGCTACACCTCCACCGCTGATTTTCCCCAGCTGGAGTTCAGAATTGCTTAGCTGCTGATGTACATGGGACCGAACCATCTTCACCATCAGATCAGCTTTCACCTTCCCTTCCACAGATGCTCACAGGAAGGAGTATAAATTGTCTGCTTGGGATGCAGAAAGGGCACGAGGTTGGGTTGAACACCAGGCAGAAGGAGCTATTTGTGACTCTTGATTTCAGGGTATAAATGTAACCCCTGGAGGAAAGTCCCTTGCTGACTGCACCTGCATGTTATTTCTGCTGAGCCATTCCAACAACTGTGTGAGAGCACTACAATGACCAGCTGAACAGAACTAATCAAAACGCTGAGAAATGGCCAGACTTAAAGGACCGGATTGTCTCTGGTGCTGCTGCACAAGAGGAGCTCTCCTCCTTCCCCCATGTGTCCCATAGAGGCCTAGCAACAATTGCAGTCTCTGCACATCAGGAACAGTTATTAGAGCTGAAGTACTGTTGGTGGGTCTCAGTGCTGAAGCCACTGAAACCATCTTTGCCATGTTTTTGGTTCCAGGCTCTGTATAAACCCTTTTTTCAGAGGCAGAATTGACCAGGGCCGCCCAGAGTGGGGCCAAGTGGGGCAATTTGCCCCAGGCCCCGCAAGGGCCCCGTGAGCCCTGGCCGAGAATCCCTTTCCTGGCTAGAGGCGCCTTTTTAATTTTTACTTACCCGGTGGCGGTCCGGGTCTTCGGCGGCATTTCGGCAGCAGGGGGCCCTTCAGTGCTGCCGAAGACGCGGAGCGACTGAAGGACCCGCCGCCGCAGACTCTGAGCGCTGCCCGGTGAGTATGTCCACTCCCCCACTTTGCCCCAGGCCCCCTGAATCCTCTGGGCGGCCCTGGAATTGACAAGAATGTGTGCTCAGCGGGGGTCTCCCAATGCAGGGCAAAGAGAGCCTCAGATTTCTGAATGAGTAATCTCTGGGAGCATGCTGCTTCCTGCGGCCAGTTCTAGTGAGCAGAGAAGGATTTCTCTGGGACTCTGGTTTCTGCAGATACAGTTTCTGGGACTCTGGTTTCTGCAGTTGACACCCAGCCTCTGCTTAGTTCTGCAGCTCATCAAGTCCCAGAAGTTCCCTAACAAACTGGTGATCGTATTGGAGACTGAAAGAGAGAAAACGCAGCGGAAAGAATATGTTTTCGCTGACTCTAAGGTACACGACAATGTCTTTCCTCACTTTATCCCAGGAGCACTGGGATGGGCCTGAGGGCAATGATCCTTGGCACAGGACTAACCAGGGCATTTATAGGATTTTAATCTGCTCTGCATAAGTGAGATTGATCATATAATGTGGGAGCATCCAGCAAATGCAGGAGAGAATGGAGGACATGTGCAGCAACAGTGCAATAATAACCCCTCCTCTACCAATCAAGGTCTGGGAAAGGGAAGGAGGCAGATTAGGGCTGCGCCATTAATTGGATGCTCAGTGGCTGGCAAAAGGCAGGAGTCAGCCGTGGAGCAATTACACCAGAATCATTCACCAGCCTTGAATCCCGCTTGTCTAGACTAGGATATCAGAGTGTGATGTAACACATGCTAGCTTCCGTGTTTGGAAACTCCAGTGTAGACAAGGCACACTGCCTTTACCATGTGCTAGGCTTTAACCTGACCAGTTTAACACATGTCAGAGTAGTACATTGCCTTGTCTACACTAGGCTTTTAGAACACGCTAGTTAATACATACTAACAACACACCTTTTCTTCTAAGAAGGTACCATAAACAAAGCAACCTCCCTGCAGACTAGTAGAGATAAGGCTGATCTTGCCTTTAGATATTCTGGGCACTTCCCTATTCAATTAGTTCTTCTTTCAGAAGAAGCTGAGATTCTGGTTACCGAGACAGCCATCTCATTAGTTGTCTCTCTGTTCCTCTGGGTGTAGAAAAGAGAAGGGTTCTGCCAGCTTCTGCAGCAGATGAAGAATAAACACTCTGAGCAACCAGAGCCTGACATGATCACCATCTTCATTGGGACCTGGAACATGGGTATGTGCTGCCTTCTCATCTAGTCCTTCATACGTTCCTCCAGACACTTATTTCGAGCTTGACATTGGCCTGCTTCCACGTGGGGTCTGATGGACTCCGCATTTCCTATTCACTCAGAGGCTAGGTCTACACTACAGCGGACTTCCGACCTAAGATACGCAACTTCAGCTACGTGAATACCGTAGCTGAAGTTGCGTATTTTAGGTCGGCTTACCTGGCGGTGAGGACGCGGGAAAGTCGACCGCTGCCGCGCTGCCGCCGACTCCGCTACCGCCTCTTGTCGAGGTGGATTTCCGGAGTCGACGGTAGAGCCATCAGGGATCGATTTTACCGCGTCCTCACGAGACTCGGTAAGTCGATCCCCGATAAACCGATTGCTACCCGCCGGATAGGCGGGTAGTGAAGACGTAGCCTCAGTAAGGGACTCGCTCACAGGGACCGTGTTCCACTGGGACAGGAGAGGAATTGAGTCTCTAGGTTTTTGCATGCACTGTGGCCCCTTTGCATTGCTCCAGCATAAAAGGGCCATAATGCCAATGTGACCATGGTCGGGGGAAAAGGAGGGTGTCCAGTCACTGCACTCCAGCTATTTCTGCATGTGATTAGGAGAAACCACCCTCGGGATTGAAAAGAGAATTTAACAGCAGGGCTCTTTGTCTGTGGAATCCCAAATTAATCTGTTTTTCCCATTTTGGGAATGTGCATTTGTTCTGATGGCTGTGAGCTGATAGGTTAATGCCATTAATCTCACAGTCCCTGATCCTCAGCTGCAGCCACAATGAACTCAGGGCAGCTGACGGCTGGGGGCAAAGGCAAGTTTTATGCTACCCTTGCAGCTCCCCAGCCTTGGAGCTGTCTTTGGAACGTCCCAGCCTCGAGCCAAATAGCCAGTGACAGCTGGCTGCCAGTGGCTTCCATTGGCAGCTCCAACAGATGGGAATTGTCAGAGCACAGAGATGTTCCTGCCAATGCCCCCTTTTCCCCAGGAATGAGGTGGCATAGCACCAACTCCATCATCTAGGGCTTCCCCTCTGCCGGGCCCATAGTACGTCATTTGAGCATAAAGTCTGTTGTCTCCCCCTGCACATGTGCATAGCTCCGTAGGTTTGTGTGCCTTTTTATCCCCATGCTGTGTGTAGCCTCGAGGTTTTGATGGCAAGTGTTTTTGACTCACTGTGGTTTTGGATTTGCTGCTAAAGGTGCTGCTCCTCCTCCAAAGAAGATCACATCCTGGTTTCTCTCCAAGGGGCAGGGAAAGACCCGGGATGACTCTGCTGACTACATCCCCCATGACATTTATGTCATTGGCACCCAGGAGGACCCCCAAGGGGAGAAGGAATGGCTGGAAGTTCTGAGACAATCCTTGCAGGAAATCACCAGTATCAGCTTTAAAATGGTGAGGAATCATGTCAGCTCAGAGCAAAGTGAGGATAGCACACTCCCCTAGCAGCTAGGAGAGACATAGGAATAACCAGCCTCCAGGCCCACGCCTCCCTGTTCTCGAAGCGCCACATTACTGGGACCATCCTGCTGACAGAGAGGGGACTGAACATGTCTATGGACTCCATTACTTTTGAATCAGCTAGATGGCGAAGGCATTGTTGGAGCAGTCTGAGTCTGAGCACAGAGCCAGCCCCAGTGCTCCCAGTGCCTTCCAGCTGGGGCGTGAAGGATGGATCTTGGCCTTGGATCCACCCCTTCCCCCACAGTAGCACACTTACCTGCAATTAGGCCATTGTGCCATGGGAACGTCCCTCTTAGAGGAGAACATTTTAAAATTATTGGCATATCTTTTGAGACTGCTCTGGCCTCTCTCTCTCTCTCTCCCTCTGTGGACTCTGGCACTTTTTATTCCAGGTTATAATAAAGTTTAGGACTGACCAAACTGTGTTACAACCATGTTCGACCACTCCTGAGTTTCAGTGAGGGTGAGGAATAGTTTTAATCGTATCTGAAAGGTCACTGTGTATTGGACCCCTAAGTGGCTCTTAGAATTTGCCTGTGAACAAATGAAGTTGTCTTTTGTGTAACCAAGGTAATCTAGGGATTAATTTGAGCATATCTGCATGCTAGGAATTGCACATGTTCTCCCCACCCACACAATCTAAGAACATGGGTCCATCGCTCAAAGAAAAATCTCAGTCAGTGAGTCCGAGTAGGTTGGGAAAGCCTTGGACAGACCAGATGTGTCTGGTGTCTCTGTGCCATGATATAACCATCAGTTTCCCATCCCCTGACAGATAGCAATCCATACGCTCTGGAACATCAGGATTGTCGTCCTGGCCAAGCCAGAACATGAGAACCGGATAAGCCATATCTGCACAGACAACGTGAAGACAGGAATTGCAAACACGCTGGGTAAGGAGACAGAAGCAAATCTAATCAGAGCGTCATCCACTCTGTGCCCACGGGAACTCTTGAAATGAACAGTTCTCTCTCAGCAAGATCACTCTGGGTCATGCTGAAGTGACCCTGGTCTTCCCCAACTAGGCATATATGAATCCCAGCATAGACACCCTGACGTCCTCTCGACCCCCTGCTCTGTCCCAGGCCCTGCCCCCACTCCACCCCTTCCTCCAAGCCCCACCCCTCCTCTTCCCGCCCCCTGCCTCTTCCCCACCTCTTTCCACCCCCTCCCCTGAGAGTGGGTTGTGGGAGGGAAAAATTGTCTTCCTACTCAATTCTGGGCTCATAAATTTCCCCACTAAAGACTTCAGCCTGAGTGGGAGGGATCCCCCTTTCTGGATTGCAGATGGAAATTAAATTAGCTTTCTTAAAATTTATTTATTTTGCCTTCTTCAGAAAAACTTCCCCTGAACATTGTTCTATATGTGATAATTCTTCCTGCACTGATTAAGTCTGCCTCTCCCTCTACCCCATCCCCCACTTCACTTAAAAAGTGTTATGTTCTTTATTATCTTTCTACTGCTCAGCCTGGAGGTGGATTGATTTCTTGATGTTTTTTGCTTCTTGTTTTTCCCAGGCAATAAAGGAGCTGTGGGAGTCTCATTCATGTTTAATGGAACCTCCTTAGGGTTTGTTAACAGCCATTTGACTTCAGGAAGTGAAAAGAAACACAGGTGAAATATGTCATTGCCTTTCAAGTGCAGGTGTTGATGTTCACAGTCAACCTGTGGAAATCATTGCCAGAGGATGTTGTGAAGGCTAAAAGTATAACTGGCTCAAAAAAGAATGAGATAAGTTCATGGAGGATAGGTCCATCAGTGGCTATTAGCCAAGATGGTCATGGATGCAACCCCATGCTCTGGGTGTCCCTAAACCTATGACTGCCAGAAGCTGGGACTGCACAACAGGGGATGGATCACTCTCTAATTGCTCTGTTCTGTTCATTCCCTCTGGAGCACGTGGCACCGACCACTGTCAGAAACAGGATACTGGGCTAGATGGACTATTGGTCTGACCCAGTCTGGCTGTTCTTATGTTAGGAGTTGCTGGGTAATGTTCTCTGGCCTGTGCTATGGAAGAGGTCAGATTAAATGATCACCATGGTCCCTTCTGGCCTTAAAATCTATTATATGTTCACTGTGAATGCAGCTTTGGCTCACTAGACTAGAAGCTGCTGAGTACCCCAGTCAGTGCCTAAGTTCCCTCTAAGCTGCATGGCCACGCAGCTGTCTATTAAGCACTGTGCAGGCGCTCAGGGCTGTGGCACGGAGAGATGCCTCTACCAAAGCCCCGGACCTGCCACAGCACCCCTCCCCCAGTCCCGACCCAGCCTGGCCCTGAACCTGCCACGGCCAGGGGACAGGTGCCCATCCCCTGGCCCCAACCCAACCCAACCCAGCCCGGCCTGGACCTGCTACAGCCAGGGGAGAGGTGCCTCTCCCCCACAGCCCAGGTGCTGCTACAGGGAGAGAGAGCTGGAGAGAGTCCTCTCTCCACACCATAGCCCCGGGGAGCCCCACTGCACCCCAAACCCCTCATCCCCATCCCCACCCCAGAGCCCATACCCCCAGCCGGAGCCCTCACCCTCCTGCACCTCTGCCCCAGCCCTGAGCCCCCTCCCACACTCCGAACCCCTTGGTCCCATCCCGCCACATGAATTTTGTTATTGCACCAATATGGAGGTGATGTGTGATATCACCTCCATATTGGTGCAATAACAAAATTCATTTTGGGAAAAATTAGAGAGAACACTGATCAGTACATCACCATTTGGTCAGTAACCCTGGCTTTACCAGAAGTGGAAGCTGCTGGCATCTGAAAGTGGGCAGAGGAAATAGATAGGTGTTCTCAGAGCTGTGGAGAGATATCCCACGTATCTTACCCAAAGCAGCGTAGGCATGGCCCACCTGGCCTAGCCTGAGGAACTGCCACTATATGTCATGGAAACATCTTGATGATTTGCGCTGTCTAGAGAGAAACTGGGAGGTTTTTCTGCACAAGCACAATGTGGAGAGTGAAAATATCTCCCTAGTGCCAGCAGGAGGCACTGTCTCCTTTGTGGGCCGAGGTACACTGAGAGAGGGCTGGGAGGGTGGAGAGTGGATGTCCATTCATGGTATCACCAGGGCCCAATCCTCCCAGGCTGATGGGCGTCGCAGGGAACAGTGGGAGAGGATGCCCCAACAGGGTCGAGTGTGGAGCAGAGAAATGTGTCTCTGGTAGGTAATCCCATTCCCCAAGCTGTTACATTATCAATAGAAAGAGATGGAGCCTGCGGTCTGGCCAAGCAGTGTGCCGCGCAACAGCCACGGGACTGTGGCTTTGTAGCCCTGGGGCCTGTCCAGTCCCTGGTGTAAGTTGGAGAAGCCTGAAAAAGCCATTTGGGCAGCTAAGGGTAGCTGGGATGGAAAGATGTGTTGGTCATGCTGCCTCTCTCCTGGGAACATCCCCTGCATCAGGTCTAGGTCGAGCAAGGGGGTGGCATAGAATTGCTGTACAAGAGCTCTGCCAGCTGGGAGATTCCCAGGTGCCTGGAGTGGCTGCCAGAATCTAGCCAAGAACCTTTTTATTTCTTGCTTTGTTTAAAAATGATGGCTAAGATTCTGTGCTGGGCCGCCAGGAGGCGCAGCACAGAAAAGCACAGCCCTGCGGAGGGATCAAGGGTGGCATTAGAGCAGCTTTTGCACCCATTTGATTTTAGGCTTCTCTGGGAACAGAAACAGCCTCCAGCACAAAATGGAGCAGTCAGGAGCTTCTCTAAATTACTGTGCCTCCTCCATCAGGCTGCCATGCAGCACCTGAGAATCACCATAGCCGCATATGATACGAAGTCCGTTCCTGTCCCCTATTCCAGGACTTGCTGAGGTTGCCGGTGCAGTGCGTTGTTGTCCTAGAGTGCCTGCACCGGGGCATTCTCCCTCACCTGGCAATGACTCTCTGATTGCTGAAGCAGCACAGTCCTGGTTTCTTTTTATAGTTTGTTTCCCTTTCCCAAGGAAGGTGCAGTGATAATGCACTAATTACTGACAACTTCTTCAATTGCCAGTGCCCAAATTCCCTCACCGGGGCATCCCTGAGCATTCAAGGGCTCCGTAGCTGTCATCAGGGTCTATGTGAAGTGGAAGTGTGGGGTTCTCTAAAGAATGATAGCTAAAAACCTGATCTTTCTTGTACTTTGAGCCTAACTGTCTCCAGCATGCTAAAGCAGCAGTCTCTGTCAGCCCCTAGCACTGAGGAACCCAATGGCAACAGAGTATGACAGGCAGTCTTTGCTTGTTTTGTTAGGCGAAACCAGAACTACATGAACATTCTGCGCTTCCTGACACTGGGAGATAAGAAACTGAGTCCATTTAACATCACCCACCGCTTTACTCATCTCTTCTGGCTGGGAGACTTGAACTACCGCGTGGAACAACCTACATCGGTTAGCAGCCCCTCCTGATTCCTTGCTGTTCAGAAAAGCAGATACAAGAATTCCTGAAGTGGCAGATGTTGCCTTTAGTTGTGTTAAAAGTGTTGTCAACTTCTGATCTAGAGGAACATAGAAAAGAGAGAGAGAGAGCTGGAAAAGGGTGGGAGAAGGGGCCCCAAACTAACTGCCCCTTGCAAAAAGACAGAGAGACACTGGGAGAGAGCTGAAGTTGTCACCATATCTCCTCTCCAGAGATTAATGAGCCATTGGCCTACTAATGATGCCATCTGACATACCATCATTCTCCAGTTCTCCCCAATGACAACCATTCCCAAAACAGCACCGACCCTGCTGCCAACAAGAGAGAATGCCATGACCAGGAGAACACCCTTCTGCTCATTCATTTTACCCCTCAATTTGTTCTATAATGGCTCAGACCTAGTCAGAACAGGTGTTCAGATACTTAGGAAACAGGCAAGCCTTGTAAAAACTTTGGTAGATCCTTGATGGGCACGAGACTTGGTGATACTGTAGGAATGTCTGGTGCTGATGGGAATCAGGTGTTCAGGTATACATTCATATTTTGTTCGTTTGTCGTTTGATGGACAAGTGTCCTGTGTTATAGCCTGCCCACTAGCAAGGGAGTGTTTGTAAGAAGGTGGAGTGCATTCTGCAACTCTGACATTTCCTTGTTTCCAGGAAGCAGAGAATATTATCCAGAGGATCAAACAACAGCAGTATCCAGAGTTGCTGGGTTTTGACCAGCTTCTCATGGAGAAAAAGGACCAAAAGGTGTTTCTGCAATTTGGTAAGATTCTGTACTCTTCTACTCTTAACTCTACCCTTCTCTTAACTTTTCTGTGGCCACTCAAAGACTCTTTTTGCCAGAGCAATGTTGTAAGGATGGGACGGGGGAGTACTGAGCGTCTTACCAGGCCTAGAGCTTTCCTAAAGCCAGAACAATAACCAGCTGTCTCTCTGTTCCAGAGGAAGAAGAGATCACTTTTGCTCCAACTTATCGTTTTGAAAGAAATACCCGGGAGAAGTATGCATACACCAAGCAGAAAGCAACAGGGGTAGGTGGTAACTAAAATGTAATCCTCTCAATTCAAAAATATATGCTAGTGTAAGGAAAATAGCATCCAGAGAGAAAAGTGACCTAAAAATCGCTCTCCATTTCCTGCACAAATTAGGATTACAATTTGTAATGTTTTGAAAGGAGCCAAATAATGGACAACAATAATTTGGAACAAGCACACAGCCCTTTGGCAAGTGATTTCTCTCCTCTTCTTAAGAAGAACTTGTCCTTTCGTTTCTTCTTGACCTCAGTTCTCCTTTGGTTTGCAGATGAAATTCAATTTGCCGTCCTGGTGTGATCGAGTGCTTTGGAAATCATACCCCATGGTGCACGTGGTGTGTCAATCCTATGGTGGGTAGATAACAGATTGTAGATAGCAAAGCAATTGGTCTGAAACAGAAATGATTCACAGGGGCGTCTGTAGGATCTCCTTGCACTGCCAGGCTCTCAGCACAGGAGAGACATGATAATAAACCAAGCAATTTGGAGTTACGTCTCCGATTATCACAGTATGCGGCTGGAAAATGAAGCCTGTTATACATTTATATGCAGAATACAGTTGAGATGGCTGCAGCACAAATGCTCCTTCCTTGGCTTGATTCTCTTTTCCAGCTTATAGCCACACTGTAGGGTTTGTTATGACACCATCTAGCTCATAGACTTTAAGGCCAGAAGAGACCATCATGATCATCTAGTCTAACCTCCTGTCCATTGCAGGCCACAGAGCCTCACCCACCCACTCCTACAATAAAGACTTCAAGTTACAGAGAATCCAGCATTTACTGTAGTTCAAACCAGCAAATGACCCAATGACCCATACTGCAGAGGAAGGTGAAAAACCCTCAGGGTCTCTACCAATCAGACCTAGGGGAAATTCCTTCCTGACCCCAAATATGGCGATCAGTTAGACCGTGAGCTTGTGGGTGAGACCCATCACCCAGATACCTGGGAAAGAATTCTCTGTGGTAACTCGGAGCCCTCCCCATCTCCAGCAGTTGAAGATATTTGCTACTACCAGTCGCAGATGGGCTATATGCTATTGTAGGCAACCTCCCATACCATCCCCTCAATAAATTTATAAAGCTCAGTTTTAAAACATGTTATGTTTTTTGACCCCACTACTCCCCTTGGAAGGCTGTTCCAGAACTTCACTCCTCTGATAGTTAGAAACCTTCATCTAATTCCAAGCCTAAACTTATTGATGGCCAATTTATATCCATTTGTTCTTCCCTGGTGTTTGTCCCCTGAATGTATTTATAGAGAGTAATCATATCTATCCTCAGCCTTCATTTTGTTAGGCTAAACAAGCCAAGCTCCTTAAGTCTCCTCTCGTAAGGTAGGGTCTCCATTCCTCTCATCATCCTAGTAGCCCTTCTCTGCACTTGTTCCAGTTTGAATTCATCTTTCTTAAACATGGGAGACCAGAATTGCACACAGTATTCCAGGTGAGGTCTCACTAGGGCCTTGTATAATGGTCATGATTCATCCCTGTCGCTACTGGAAATACCTCGCCTGATGCATCCTAAGATTGCATTAGCCTTTTTCATAGCCACTTCACATTAGTTACTCATAGCCATCCTGTGATCGACCAATACACCTAGGTCTTTCTCCTCCTCTTTTGCTCCCAACTGATACTTTCCCAGCTTATAGCAAAATTCATGTTGTTAGTCCCTAAGTGCATGACCTTGCATTTTGCACTATTAAATTTCATCGCATTTCTATTACTCCAGTTTTCAAGGTCGTCTAAATCTTGTATCATATTCCAGCCCTCCTTCATATTGGTAATACCTCCCAGCTTTGTGTCATCTGCAGATTTTATTAGCATACT
Source organism: Terrapene triunguis (assembly GCF_002925995.2). NCBI lineage: Eukaryota > Metazoa > Chordata > Testudines > Emydidae > Terrapene > Terrapene triunguis. The sequence goes on from NW_020664439.1 coordinate 2,437,724, forward strand.
CTCACTTTTTCTGCCATAGTCATTAATGAAAATGTTAAATAAGATTGGTTCCAAGGCTAGTAACTTCCCTCCAGCCTGACAGTTCACCTTTCAGCATGACCCATTGTAGTCTTCCCTTTAACCAGTTCCTTACGCAACTTTGAATTCTCATATTAATCCCCATCTTCTCCAATTTAACTAATAATTTCCCATGTGGAACTGTATCAAATGCTTTACTGAATCCAGGTAGATTAGATCTACTGCCTTTTCTTTGCTGGAAAATCAGTTATCTTCTCAAAGAAAGAGATCAAGTTGGTCTGGCACAATCTACCTTTTGTGAAACCATGTTGTATTTTATCCCACTCTACCCCCTTAATCTCTTGGCAGTAACAAGCCAGGGTTTCCAGCACTGGTACCAGCAGGATCTCCATAATTGTTGATGCCAGACCGTTATGGGCACTATCTGGGTGGGCTGGTTTGCAGCAAAGAAGCCCACCCGGATAGAATGCAGTGTGAAATGTGTTGGTTGTCTTGATCCAGTTCTTTGATAGGCACCTACTTCCCATCCCAACTGGCCATCCCAGCAATCTACCCATTGAATGGTCTTGGAGGCCGAACTACCTTTCTTCTCTACAGGTGGGGCTCCCAGAGCCTGGGTAAAATACAGAGGGCCAGATCCTCCTCTTGGGAAATCAGCCTTGCTCCAGTGAAGTTAGTGGAACGATGGTGATTTGCAGCAGCTGAGAATCTGACCCACTAGCTCGTGGGGAAGCCTGCGTTGCTGCTGCCCATGCTGTGGCTGTCCTGTGGACAGCAGAGGAGTTCACTTTCCAATGCCATCAATCTTGGGAGACTCATGAAAGGTGCCAAAGTCATTAAAAACTAGTCCAGGCCAGTCCTGTGTCTACTGCCAGCATGTTGTATTTCCACTCAGTAGACCCAACTCCAGCATCCCCTGCACCAGCGCAGGAGTGTTCTTTACATCACTCTTGAATTCCTCCCTCAGCTGATGCTAACAGCAGGGTTGATGGGATTCCAAGAGAGCTACCTTTACCCTTTCTTGGCTAGAACAAGGTTCACTGTGGTATGGGGAGAAATGAAAGGCATCCCAGAAGAGCCCTTAAAAACCCTTGGATATTGGGCACTGGAGTCTCATTGATCACACCCACATCCAACCATCTGAGTACAGTGCTAATATACCCTCCATGCAGGTGAGAAGACGGCATGCTCAGAAATCTCATCTGACAAAGTGGGCTGGTGTGACCATGAGGGCAAATTATACGCAGATAATTCAGTGTGTGGCTTTGGGAAATGAAGTTACTTTGGAAAAATTGGCATCTGGGCTCCTTGTGCACCTACGGTATTTGCTGGATGTCAGTGTAACCTAAGAACATCAAGCCAACACCCCTCAGCTACAGACAGGTGTAGTACATCCAGTTCAGAATACCTTGTTGTGAATTGTTCTCTAATGGGGAATAACAGAGCTGTGTTCCTACACCATTTTCTTCCTCATTAGATTTGCTCTTCAGGTGTGCTGCTTATATTGCAAAGATGAACCAAGGATACTGTGACATACCAGGGTACAATCCAGACTAATGAGTAGCTGTGTCACTCCTGCCCTGCAACTTTGGGTGCCTTACAATGCCTTGATGAACTAGCTCTCACCTGGGCCACTCACAAACAGCTTTCCAGCATGCAAGCTATACCCTGAGTATCTGTGGGTAGCTGCAGCCTGCCAGCCACCCAGAGGTTACACTCTGGCCCTCACCAGCTTTGGTTATACTGCAGGTTATACTCAGCATATCCCCAGTCCCAGAATTCCCCCCAGAGATGTATGTCCTGTACTACACAATCCTCTCCTGGACAATACAAAATATTGTAAGTCCATTATTCCTTAAAGGGAATAATATGCCAGCTCATTATCTCAAATAGTTATTCAGACACTTCAATTTAAACACACTAGATTAGAGAAAACAGTAAAATAAGTCTATAAACTATGAAGAGAGATTTCAAGAGAGTAGAAGTAATGAAGCATAAAAGTCAGAAATGGTTACAAGAAAAATAAAGATAAAACATTTACTAATGCCTAACATAACAAACTATATCAGATTCAAGCAATGTTTCTCACCACATGCTTTCAGCAGTCTTACTGACCAAACCCTGTAGGTCCGGACCGCTCCCCTAGAGTCCAACGAATGCTTCCTTTGTCATGTCAGGTGCAGTGAATGCAATGGGCAGGAGGAGAGAGAGTGGTCCCTTGGGGTGTTTGCCCCTCCTTTTTATAGTTTCAGTCCCCCTCTTGAAAAACATTTCCAGCTGGGAACTAGGAGACAGAATCTATGTAGAAGGATATTCCCTGCTGGCTTTTTCTCACCTGTTTGAGCTTTCTTTTTTTCCATCCCCACTTGATGACTCTGTTTACTGCTTAAATGCAAATTAAGGCAAGCGCACATTCCTTTGTCAAGGAGAAACCTGTTTGCCAACCTCAGTTTGGGCAGGGCTGTGGAGTTTGGAACATGTGTTAATAACATCATGGAGGGAAATCATATAACACAAATTTAATCAGGACAATACTGACTAGCATTGCCCCACTTACTTCTGCCCTGCTGGTGGTGGTGGTGCTGCCTTCAGAGCTGGGCAGCTGGAGAGTGGCGGCTGCTGGCTGGGACATTATGTTGTTTGCAATGCAGGACTATTTTTTTTTTAATCCCATTCCTGTCTCGCCCCTGCAATACCCACTCTATTTTTATCCTTCTCCCACTATTATGGCAGCAGGTGCTGCAGAACCTGCAGGATCCCAGTTTCTTCATGCTCCCCAAGAGAACCTCTTGCGCCCCCCTCCACACCCAGTTTGCACACCACTGGTTTACATAACTGTGTTTGATGCCTAGATTTCAAGATGAGGAGACTTAGAAATACCATAGATTAGAAGAGACAGTTACACAATTATGTTTTTCTGGAAAGCTACTGAATGACGATTATATTACAGTCATCTCTTTGGATCAGAACAGAAACCCGTGGCATTAACTGCCTTTCTTCTCTCATTGGCAGGCTGCACCAGTGACATCATGACCAGTGACCACAGTCCTGTCTTTGCTACATTTGAAGTTGGGGTCACCTCACAGTTTGTCTCAAAGAATGGTTAGTAAGGGTAGGGCATGCAAGAAATATGTAGATTCATATAAATGTATTGCATACATTGAACAAGAAACCCGGCTCCGAGAGTGTCTTATTGAAAATGTGCAATCTTTAGTGTTCTTTTGGAACTGAATGGGCGTCCTTCCCTTTTCTAGATTCCAAGTACACAGAGTTCCAGGGGCAGATAGAATTCCTGAGCTGCTGTGCCACTCTGAAGACCAAGTCCCAGACCAAATTCTACATTGAGTTCTACTCCAGCTGCTTAGAAAGTAACGTTCTCCCTGTCTCCTCCTCTGTTCCTTACAAAGTTCTCTGCTTATTTTGATCAACTCCCTTCCTCTCACTTTGATCAAAATAAATGGGCAGTGTAGGTTATTTGTGTGACTGCAGAGAAGGTGCAAGGGATGTTACAGGTATGTTGTGATTTGTATGTCGCTGTATATTGTTACTGACAAAATCTGAGCAATGCAGCCATTTAGTTGTAATAATGTGTTATCGACAAGGATCTTCCTTGTGCCCTTTCTTCAGTCTTATTTGGAAATCTGCTCATCTCTTTTAACGAGAGAACTTTGGTGTTCTCGCTTGTCAGATAGGAAAATCTTTGCTTAGCGAACACTCTAATGATTACATTTCCAATCATGCTGCTGTAAGTAATTGTGTGCTTTCAAAATAAAGGGATTAAAATTTGTGCTACTCTCGGTAAAAATTAATTAATTAATTAATTGGTTCCTATGGTTTCAACAGAATAAATCAGAGGATCAAATGAAAGTGAAAGGAACTCCACTGAGATGATTCTGTGAATAGTTCTGCATTTCAGTGCTGAAAATTATATCCTGTATTCCACAGCTAAAGGGCTATAGTCTCAGCTGAGTATGTAATGTGAGACCACACGCCCATGCTGTGTTTGTTACGCTATTCCCCATCGCTGGGCCAGTCCTCTAAGTGGGACAGCATGCCTCTGCTGTACGCTTCATCACATTATCCTCATGTCAGAGAGCTGTGTCAAAGACAGTTCCAGAAAAGATTATTTTTTGGCTGCATCAAAATTTGCATAAATTTCTATGGAAACAGCGTATTGCCAGGCTTAAATTAGAATTTCAAAAGTGTGCTATCTTGAGTGGCGTGGGAAGAGCTGTCATGTTCTTACCCTCCTGTCCATGCCTGTACTGAGTCTTTTAATGCCAAGTTTGACTGTAAAATAAAATCACTTAACAATTACACAGTAAGGTCATTTGCAAATTTACCTCAAGGTCCAGCCCTCAAGCAACCCAGAGCTTTCAAAATCTTGTGCCCAAAGAGAAAAAATCAGAGCAGGTCCTTTTGGGATCCAGCATCTGAAGGCATCTTTGCTACTGAGTTCTTGCTGTGGGGGAGGTCTCTTTCTCGCCTGGCCAATGATCTCCTTTTGCATCACTCTTTGCAGGCTTTGTAAAGAGCCAGGAAGGGGAAAATGAGGATGGGAATGAAGGGGAACTGGTGGTGAAGTTCATTGAGGCCCTTCCTAAGGTAAGTGGAAAATATTTTTTCACACCCATTTCAGAGAAATCCTCTGACTGCATGTTTGATAAACAGCAACCAAACCTTTTGTTCATATAAAAATTGGCTTTAAGTGCTAGGCTCCATTTTGGAAAGCAGCATGAAGATTAATAGTTTCCATGTTTTCTTTGTCCTGCTAGTCAGTGGTTCTTCTTGGTATCCTTGAAAAAGACCCAGGCATTCAGATTGGGAAAATGCTTTATTCAGCGCAGGTTAAATGCCCCACTCTTCCAAGGTGGAACTCTTCCCAACACAGGGACGAAATGGCCTCTTAAAAAAAATAAGGTGCATATAGTAGAAAATATTTACCTGTTTCTAAACCAGAGGGCAAGCCTATGTTAAAAGGACTATGAACGGGCTAGCACTAGTATTCTGTGCTATTGTCAAAGACCCAAATTCAGTTATTGGGCTAGTCGCTGTTCTTCTACTCCCTGCACTGGCAGGGGCTGGAGAAGCTGCAGCAGTGGCACCCTTGGGCTGGGCAAGACTGAGCCTTTAGCTACCCTTGTGGATAATCCAAGAGGAGAACTGTTGGGTTCGGAAAGGCTGGCCTGACCAGGTAGTTTGGGGAATGCTCTGCAGGGCCTTGCAGGGCAACCCCCATAAGCTTAAAGTAAGTGAACAGAGTGATAGCCACATAGTGTGGAGCAGATTGAAATTAGGCTCCAAATCACCTCCGCCTGGGAATTTTCAGTCAAAAGGAAGTACTGCAGTGGTGCTGTGTGTAAATGTCTGATGTGCAGCCTCCCAGCTGGGAATGGGAAGGAGGTATTTTAGAAATGGATTGTGTTCGATCTTACATCTTCAAACATCATTGAAGAGAGCTGGGTTGTGCACTAAATTGGCAGGAATCCTCAGGGTCCTGTCTGGTTGAGCCTTGCTCAGTCTAGGCCCAGGTACAAAGGGAGAACTTTATTTCTGTGTGCTTTCCTCTCCATTGTATTGACCCCTGTGGGCTTGTCCTTGCAGCTGACTCCGATTATTTCAGACCCGGAGTACCTGCTGGACCAGCACATCCTGATCAGCATTAAGTCTTCAGACAGTGATGAATCGTATGGTAAGTGCCTACCTCTAACGCAGGGTATGAGTCAAGCTCTCCTTAGATTGTTCCAAATCACCGAAAGAGTGGGAGAGAACGGCAGTAATTATTACAGCCTGAAGGTGTAACGGTGCTCTGTATTCTGATGTAGAGTTTAATACACATGACATGCAGGCCGTGTGCAACATTCTGTGCTAATGTGGATTAAAAGAATCAGCACTATAGACATCATCTGTGCAAACTGGATCAGCCTGAAAATGAAGGGATTTAAAGGAAATGTGCCCTGCTGGGATTAGAGCCGAGCTCATTCTCTGTCATATTCAGTTTATCCAGGACTTGTAAATACTGCTTCACTTGCATACTCCGTATCTGATGGATAAGAGACCACTTTTTCCAGGGTCCAAGAGAAATTCACTTTCAATGCTCAGCCAAATTCACTATCACATTCTGCTCAGCCAAAGGACTGCAGTCCTGACTTGGAGAGGGCCACTCTGTTGGCATCCGCTTAGTTCAGACGAGGGTCACAAACTGTTCTGAACAATAATGGAAGCTCAGAGAGCCAAAGTCATTAATGGTGTCTGAAGTATCCTGTACAAATCCTTATTGAGTACCTGAAAAAGGGAAGTGAATGCTCCTTACCCCCCTGAGTTTGCAGATATCACACAATCCATATTGTGATTTAAAGCAAAGATTCTCTTTTCAGTCACATTTGAAGGTCCCTTTATTCAGTTTGTACAGAGATAATAGATGACTGAAGTGACAGAGAGAGACAATGCTAGTCATTTCTCAGCTCCAGACTTCCTCCCTATCTTCTAGGTGAGGGCTGCATTGCCCTGAGAATAGAAGCTACAGAATCGCTAGTCCCCTTCCATACTGTGCTAACGCACCATGGTGAGAGAACAGGGGTCTTCCAAGGTGAAATCAAGTTACAGACATCGCAAGGAAAGCAGAGAGAGAAACTGTACGGTAAGAGCCTGGCCCTTGGAGGGCTCACTCCAGATTACTGCGATCTTATCCAGAAGGGCCTGATCTGATTCCTGTCAAAGAACTGGAGCTTATTTTAGCAGCATTTTTTAGTTCGTAATAGCCAATAGCTTTTGATGGTGGCCCTTGGGATCCAAAGATGATCAATCTCTTCCTGGGGACCGTACTTGAGCAATTCCAGAAAAACACAGCCGTCACATTCAGGTCCTTCTCTTTCTTCTGCATGTGAATTAACAGACTGAGGGAGCCCTCTACCTGTCTCTCACTAAGGCAGAGTTTGTTGAATTATATTACTGCTTTTCCACTTGTGATGGCTGTATAACAGGGAGACAGATTTGCCTCTGGTCCAGACACCTGTAGGTACATGGAAAAGGGCACTAAGGACTCTCAAACTGCAGTTGCTCAACTAAAGGAAAATGAGCCTCCTTTTCTAGCTTGCTAGGTATTGTTCTCTTAATCCCACGGCAGCACGCTTCAGAACACAAAAGTTACCATGTATTTTCGTTAGTAATAAAAACTGCACTTTGAATGTCTGTAGTGCAGCTCAACTGGATACCTGCCATGCCCAGAATGTGGCTACTGCAGTCTCTAAAGAGGACAGAAAAATATTAAATTCCATTCCTAGGAATTAATTACCATTGCTCTCTGCTCAGGAGAAACTAACACGCAGACTCATGCTTTGAAATAACAAAGTAGGTATCAGCAGCCACAAAGGCTCAACCATTTATATGTGACAATAGTAGTATGCTCAAGCCAACCATTGGAGAAAAGAGATGCTGCTAAACATTCATCATCCTCAAATGCCTGCTGCTGTAGGATTTTACATTTTGAAAGCCCTTTACAAACATTGTTTAATTCTCCCAGCACCCCTCCGAGGTAGGACACATGTATGCACATACTTCATTTTACACATCAGGAGTTCTACTAAATTCACTGGAATTATCACTGTGAGTAAAATTATGCAGATACATAAGTGTGTCTAGGATCAAGGCCTTTGGTTGCAAGTGTTTTGGGGCAGGCACTTTTGTCTTCTACTTGGCAGTAAAGCACGATGTGCATTGATGGCATTACAGTAATAATAGCTGCACTATTTAAAATCTAAGAAGATGTATGTCCTGGCTATCCGATCCTGATTGGATAAGACAGCACGACTTCCTTTTGGAAGACCTCCGTCCTTCCTTGTCCTGTCTATGCACTGACATTCTGATAGGCTAAGACATCTAGCTAGATACAGGCATTAATGCAGCATAGCTCAGAGCCCTGAGATTTGAAGTCGTAAGCTGAGACTGTGACCCACTCATGTGCTCTTTCATGCCTCTTCTTTGCCTCCAGATTTTGTAAAGATTGAACGGGATGAGACTGCTGGGCAGAAACCAAAGGGCATCAGCAGCCTGGATCTCACCAAAGAGTGGGAGCAATCTATCAGGTAAAGAGCCAACAGATAATTCAGACCCCCAGAAGTGGTCAGCCTGCAGTTCAGAGCTGAGTGTAGGAGTGGCTCTCACTGGAGGTTGTGAGTGTATTACAAAACAGATCTGGTAGGAGCTGGACAGCTGCTCCTGTACCCCGCTTACAACTACCAGTCTTCTCGGTTTTGCTGGTAACAGCTACAGAGTCAAGATCTCCCCCATTGTCTTTCCAAGTAAAGGAATGGGATGATGGTAGGCTTCTGTGCACAGGAGAGTGGAACCAAGAATAAACTGTCTGACAAGGCAGTACATGACAATGGATTCGTTAGGCTGTGGTCCTGTCCCTGTCCTAAAAAGGGCCCTTTCCCTCCAACAGAAAATCAAAATCTACTCACTTGATGGCTAAAGAAGCAGCAGCTGTTGCTCGCTTTCGGGGAAATGCTTCCTCTCCTCCAGACGCACAGGGCAAGGATGACATGTTACGGTAACCTCGCTACTTTAACTCTGCCGGCTTGGGCGTGGGAGCTGAACTCACACTGGTGCCTTTCCCAGCGAGGCACCGGACGCTTCAGAGTGACTCCAAGGAAGGAGGTCTTACTGCTTCAGTTTATACATTTCACAGGACCCATTTTCTGTCTAGGCAGTTGGCTGCCTTCCCCTCCCAGTCCATAGAGAGAGGCGAGATTTCTGTACTCTGAATGCAGTAGCATGGAACTAGCCTGCACACTGCTATGCAGCATTATGATCTGCTCATTGAACTACAGGGCCCAGAAGCCTTTGGGCTTCTTCACACTACTTCACACCACAGGAGCCTATTGGGGGGTGAGTTGAGGGGTGAGTGGTGACCCTGACCTGGCAGCCCCCTCTGCAAAGATCCTGAGGAGGGAGCAGCCAACAAGCCTCCCACATTATCTTTTCCTCCTAAAAAAAAAAAAAGGGTCCCAGTCAGTGGGCATTAGGCTCTTTCCTTAGTAGCTGTCTGTTCATGAGAGCTTTTGGCAGGGAACTGTGTATTTTCCTCTGATCATTCCCTTTTTTCAGCAGCTCCACCCCCACGGACATCAGCAATCCCAACTATATGGGGGTGGTCTCTTTCTCTCAGCAACTCTCTGCACCCGGCCAGCTTAGGCAGAGCCCTTCATCAGACCAGCCATCTGCCTTCTGGACCTATGACCAGCAGCCTAAAGAGAACGTCCCTGTGATGGGACACCGGGAATCTACCTCCACGCCTTCCTCCCAGTCCCCCCTGTCTCCAAAACCATCCATTCAGCCTACGACAAACCGAAGTTGTGGCCCCAGGAGTCAAGAGCATGTGTGAGTCTTTGCCCCGGCAATGGTGCTCTGCTGGTCTCCCCCATTCCCCACCCCAGCACAGTCACGGTTTTGTTATCTGTGTGGTGGGCTGGAGGTGCAGTGAGTTACTCCATTGGTCCTTGACCTCTAGAGGCAGAAAGGGAAGGTGAGTGAGGTGGGTGCTGGCTCTGCACATGCTAAGGGAAACTAGTGCGACAACTCCTCAGGCCTGTGCTACAGCCCAAAGTCAAAGCTCCGTGGGTAATTCCTTCCCAACCTCGATTGTGGGGAGAGGGGAAAGAAAGGGTGGAGAACTCCCCCTAGCCGCCCAGAAGTGAAGGGGAGAGTGTAGGATAGCCCCCTCCCATCTGGCAGAAGGAGTGCACCCTCACGTTTGCATGCCATGCTTTCGGCTGCACTTCTGTGCAGCTCAGCAAATTCTAGTTTGTTTCAGAATTTAGTGCCCAGGTGTCGGAGTAATCACCAGCCTTGATGCAGAATTTAAATCCATCCATCATATATATCCCTTGTTTTCCAAGCTTCTCAGTGATTAGGTTATACCGCACCCATGTAACCCCCATCCTCATTCCATTTCTTCTAATGGAGCCATTGTGATGGGTTTTTATCTGGGACTGGAGTGTAGTTTCCTAGTAAACCCCTTTGCCACTCTACAAAAATGGAGTTAACAGGAGCCTCCATCCCAAGCACTGGCCCCCTCTTCTGCGGAAAACTCCTTACTGCTTCTTCCCTTGCCTTTCTCCACCGCTCCACTGCCCCACACAGAATGCCACTTCACACTGTCCAAGAAAGGCATCCGGAGCGAGGAATGGAGCTCATTCACAAGCTCCCTTGAACATGTGCCATTCATCCCCCATTCCACTCTGTCCAACAAGAGCAGAGTTGCCCTTTGAGTGTTCAAGCTGTCGTGTGATCACCTGGTGAAAGCCTCACCAGCGCAGCACCCACAGAACCTCACCCATCCCTTTCTACAGCAACTCTCAGTCAGGCATGAGGTTTTTGTTAGTTTTAATTCAAGGGGTTGCAGGCTCCACTGAACACAAAGTAACCCTCTCACCCCTGCAATACACAGTTATTAGATACTGTGCAGCTGGGTGCTTCGAGGGATGCTTTATTCCTTCCCCTGAACCACCTGGCATTGGTACCAATAGGAGATTGGTTGTAATGGCCTAACTGTGACATTGGTGTGGTAGGAGTTCTTATGCTAACATTCTAGAGACCTCCATTCCAATCCCCTCCGCCATAAGTGAAGAGATCTATTTATTCAATCAGATTGGTGCTCTTCTCAAAACCATCACAGCACTTGGCATAATTGGGCTCCGTTGCTAATCTCTGTTTAAAAAGAAACCAGGTTTTGTCAGGACTGAGCTCTGGGGGGAGTTTGCCCAGCACCATGCCTACCCATCCTCAGCTTTCCTATCAATAAAGCTTATACAAAGCAAAAAACCTGCACCATTCTGTTCTGTCCCCACTGGTTTGACTGGTATTCTGTTATCTCCCTGCACCTCCTTTTCCTCTCTGCACAGTCAGCGTCATTCTCTCATGGTCACTTTTCTATTCACTCTCCATTCTTTAAGTCACTCAGTGACCACTCCTAATTACACCTGTCATTTTCATATTGCCTTGCTGGTTGTAGGCCAGCTGACATGGGAAAAAGTGTGGCGGAGCCTTTGCTTCAAGAGGAAATCCAGCAGAAGCCCGAGATGTTTGACAACCCACTGTACGGTGCCATGAGCTCTAAGGGGAAGGTGGTATCCAAGAAGGAACAGGACTACACCCCAGTCTTGCGAAAGGAGCACCAAGTTATTCCGAATCATGGCGCCCTTCTCACTAAGCCGCAAGATGCTGACAGCAGCAAGTCTTCCAACAAGCAGCCATCCCCTCCTTTCCTGATCCCCACGCCCAGATTCCGGTCCTACACCTGCTCCAGCCAATCTGAGGAAAAGACTATAAGTGAAAAGGCTCAGGGCAAGCAGAAGCCCACTGCCTCCTTAGAAAACCCAGCACCACTGAAAAAACCAGTCAAGCCCTCAAGGTCTGAAGTAGGTCCAAGCAGTCAGGGACAGTTCAGCAAACCACCTCTTCCTACAAAGAGCCGGGCAGTACTAGACATGCAGACTACCAAGGGCCGAGACTACCGGGAGAGTTCAGACCTCCCTCATCAGGGAAAGCATCGAACCGAAGAGGGGACAGTTGGTAGGACAGCCACACCGGTACGTTGCTTGTGGGAGTTGGAGGGATGGAGGAGAAGGTGTATTAATTTCACATGATGCTGTAATTACTTTCACACTGTTTGAACCAGGTATGCTGGGCAAAAACTTCAGATGCTTTAGTGCTCACCTAACTCAAATTGCTTTATTCTAGAAGATCAAAACTTGGCCTGTGTATGGTTCAAGGGTAAGTTTGCTTTGCCAGGTTAATAAAAAAGGGGTCAAGATACTGATCAGTTGAAAATGCTTACCAATCTAAGCAGTGCTATTGTCCAGAAATACACATCAAGCTGCCATTGAAATAATAAATAAAGCTCCATCTAAGTGCATTTATTTAATTGGACCATCCATTGAGTTTTGCCCTTTATTAAAATAAAAAGGGGACTTAGTGAAGTTTTTGTGTTAACAAGAGGGACTGGAAAGGCAAGTGGACAGATCACAGGAAGTGGGGAAGGGGATGAAGTGAGGGGGAGAAACATGGGTATGGGACAAGAAGGGGAACACAAGACATGAGTTATGTCTGCTCATGTCTCTGGTAAGTTATCCAGTATATAGAAGCAGCAGTAGATAAGCTGAGGGACTGGTGTCTTTTCTTGTCTCCACAGTGACTGCAACATGGCAGATGGCATCCTGGGAGGAACCCTAAAGGGAAGAAACAAGATTACCACTTTGTTCACATTACTATCCTCTGGTCTGGTGTTGAAAGGACTGGGGCGTTTTATTTTTGAGAGTGTCTCTTTCTCTTTATCATTATAAAAGTCTTCTAGCTGAGAAATTTAGCACAAATTGTTCAGATGAAGAAGAGACAGGACAACAATGACAAATGCAAGAGGACAAAGTTCCCAGTTAGCCTTCTGCAGTGTCACTTTGGTACTTAATCTAGGAGGCAAGGAGTAAATACCTTAGGACTCTTTTGGAGAAGAGGAAGGACATAAGGACAAAGACATGGGGTGGGTGGACGGAAAGAGCCCCCTGCACAAACAAACTAAAACCTTTATCTCGAGTTCCAAAATCCCAATCCTGAGTGACAGTTACTCCAAAGGAAGCATCTTGACAGTGATACAGCTCCCAGAGTAGGTCACCCCAATGAAGCAAGGAGTCAGGGGAGGCTTGAAAGAGTTTGAACAATGGATGTTTAAGAGTGTCACATCGTATAGGGTTTCAGCCTTGTCTCTTGTGGGAACCCCAAGCTGTGTACAGGCATCCACTGGATACAGGCATCCATGGAGAGTATGGGGATTTGTTCCCTGGCACTGCAGCTCATTTTTAGCAACTAGTGCTGTTCCTCCTTCACAAAAGCATCTCGGGCAAGAGTGAAAGGGCAGAACTACACGCAGGAATGGGAGTGGTAGATTGGGCCCACGTATGGTCTATAAATGTAGACCTGAGGGAAAATCAGTCAATCCAGCCATTTTATTTTTGTTTTTATGGGAGTCACTCTACTTTAAAGGACATTTGGCTGGTTGGTTTAGTAGCATCCTATTAGATTCATGCTGACCTTATTGTATTTTTGATCATTGCCTGAGAACTAATTATGTTAACATATTTGTAATTTCTATATCCATGTTAAGTACTAGTGCAGTGGTTTACAGTGACTCTGGGCCTATTTGTGACTTGATCCTTGCTACTGTTCCCTGTTCATTACTAAAAAAATAAAAATTAGACTAATTTCTAACCATCCCTTATTACCTGTCTTGTTTACTTCATATTAGTTCAGTTCTGTACAACTCACTAAATGAAAATAGTCCCTGCCCAGAGTCACTTATTTTGAGACACCAGAAAAGATCAAATGCACCAGGAAGTCCAGAAAGGAATAACTTGGAAGATTTGATATTGTTGATTTGTTATCCTCTCCTCCACAAAGCATCTGCATTAGGGTGATTTCCCCCAGTAGCAATGCAGCTGTACTTGTGTACATAGGACTCAGGTTTGTAGCCACCTTTTTGCAGAACAGGTTTTATGACTGTGGTAAAAATGCTTGAACCCAATCTACATTCATGCTTAATTGGTGGTAATGGCACTTGCTGAAAGATAGGTCTGGATTTTCCTGGAGCAGCCCAGGCCTAACACAGATTTGGGAAGGTGGATGCAGGAGAGCGGTCCATGCATACAAAATTCTTCCCAGGACTGATTTCTCTACAATGGGTATGTTTTCTGTGAAGCACCTGCTCCCCTACACTCACTAATTTTTTTAACCCTCCTCTTTGTTTATTTAACAGGGTCTTCCCTGTAGAAACCTAGAACTTTGCTGGAGGATTCAATGGACAAGGCATTTTTTTTCTTTAGGGAGCATTTCACTTCTCCATTTCAGACTCCAGGGAATTCATACAGCTCCTGGCACTGCCTCGGAATTACCCTGCTTGAAGTGGTGATTTTATTGTCTAATATGAAGAGTGAAAATCATTTTCCTATTGAAAACCAAGGTGCATCAGTGTATGTGGGGGGATGGGGACTTCTGCTAGATGTTCTACAAAAAGCTTTTACCCATTGATAATGAGCAGTGAGCCAACAGACAAAGCTTTGTACACAGTGTCAGTGTTTTCCCAGTGAGACCCCACTCTGGAGCCTAAAAAAGTCACTTCATATATTAAAGAAAACGAAATACTGAGATAGAGCAAAACTAGCCTCTCCATGTGGAGATACCCTTACAAGCAGCACAGCGTCTGGCTACTTTCAATGCTGGAATTTGGTACCAATGAAAAAGTTTGCATATGCTGCCTCTATAGATGAAAATGGGTGGGACCAACTCAGTATCTGAATCTGGAATGGCAGGTCAAACCTCCAATGAGGCATATAACCAAAGACAGGGTGAGGCTGTGCACCAAGCCTGAGGGAGAAAACTGTCTCCGCTAATCACTGGCTCCTGGAGTTAGATAAGGGACATCAGCAAGGTTCTGTAGGGAGTCCCATCTACTTTTCCTCCTTGGCTGGAATGATGACAGCTGCAGTATAGTTGTGTGGGCAAGGGAGTGTTAGAGCCAGGGGAAATGGATCTTCAGAGCTCCGCAGGAGAGATGGTAGAAATATGGGAAAGGTAAACTACCAGTGAGGAGCAGCTCCTGGCAGGAAGAGGAGACATTCTACTTTTATCTTTGTGACAAGGTCAACTGCTCTTAGGATACAGCCTCAATAAACTAACTGGGACTCTTTCCAAGTACTCATCCTATATATAAGAAGGAAATAGATATGTATTTCACACACCCTAGTACTGTGGTTGCTCTTTTCATGGCTTCTCTCCCCATCTTGCCTAGAGCCCTGAAGATGTCCTTCATTGCTTCCATCCCGCTATCTTTCTGAACTAAATAGGACTCCAGAAGTTGGTCCACAAAAGCTGCTCATTTTTAAGAGGGGTCACTATTGACCAAGCTGAGTTACTCTCTCCCAGCCAAAAATGCTGCTTTTGCCATACTCTGCTGTTATCCCAGTTATTTTCCCATTAAATTGTTGTATATATTGTGAGTGAAGGGAGCAAGTTGTTGAAAAAACAACTGATTTCCCACAAATATATTCCCCTAACTTCAGTCTAAACAGTTCTCTTATTTTCTAGTCCTCAAAATTAGCTACATTCCCTTACTGTGCTAATTTCCATGGAGCTCCAGCTGTCAGAAATGCTTCAAGTTTTCAGCTACAGTATGTGATATTATGGAATACCATAATTTGTTGAAAGCCTGGTTCTTGGCCAAGACTAAAGTCTCCAAAACAAGTTTACCTGACCTCCCCAGTATAGAATGAGAGTTGGTAGGTGCAAGAGCTATTGCCAATATTACAGTAAGGCAGTATTGTTCCCTTCATGTAAGAGCAATGTTGTACAAAAATGTTTAGAAGAAAGAGTTGAGTCTAGGAAGAAAAAAGAAACCAAGGGAGTCTTAAGGACTATAAAAAAGCAGGTAGACAATGTCCACATACTAACCTTGCTGGTTAGAACCCAGATGACCTGATGCTAAGCATTGGTCTTGACTCTGCCACTTGATTCACTAATGACCTAATGCAAGTCAGTTAACCTCTGGGCTTTACAATGCAAGGTTAATACCTAGCTTTCTAAAACACTTTGAGATGTTTGCACAAAAGGTGTATTTTCTGGGGGCTCAGATATTTGTGTGTGACAAGATGTAGAATTGCAGGGATATCTAACTAGCCAAGCTGACCAAGGACTATCTGCAAATCTCTTCATGTTGGACAAAGGACTTGAGGCTACCATGCGTGGTGATGCAAGTCTTAGTTGATTATTGTGGCTAGGATGTTTATGCAGGATGGACAGGCAAAGTGCATGATGCCAAATTTAAAAAAAAAAAATTTTTGCCCCGCTATCTGCTCCTGAGAAGTCCACATTACCACCCCTCAATATTAATATTCAAAGGGTCTTCATCCCTACTGTGAGTCTCAAAGAATCTGCACAGCCACTGCTTCCCTAGGTCATGAAACCAAACTACAGAATCAGCAGGTGCAGCATGGTGGATTGTGCATTTGGATGTTTTATATCGCAAGGTAAAGGTGGCGTCCCAGCCTGCAGTAACACTGCCATCTACAATGTGGTCTACTACCTGCCAGTTGTGTTCTGTATAACATTTGTCACAGCCAGGGTCAGATATTTAATAAACTGTACAAGGGAGGACACAGGCTTTGCTGCATACTATGTGCAGCTGAATGAGCAGTGAAATGCAGCTGGGACAGTATCACATTATGCCAGCTGTTCACATCTGCAACCCCAATGACGGTGTGATCACCTATGCATTCCTGCTAGCGATTTTGGATGTGGACATGTTACATGAGTGCTAGGATTCCAAACAGGTGCTGAGCATGCCACGTTTCTCCAGTGTAGAGAAAGTGTGAGTTGCAGAGGCACAAAATGTTATTTTCTATATATGTAAGCAATTACCAGCTTATTATTCATACCAGTTGTTCGGTATATGAAAAAATCTCATTATCCATTTCCTCTGTGGCCTATGTTACGTTTTTTTCATATACGGCTGTTAACAGAACCGTTTTACAACAGGTTCTGTTAAGGATATTGAACTGATTGGTAGCATTACATTATGTGAAGTCAAAACTTTCCCACTGTACAGAGGCATTTTGGTATAGTCCAACCCTGGATGGCAGACGAAGTATTTAGGTCCAACTGTAATTAACCATATTTTTCCACCATGTACATCATGCTGAAACAGAACACAAAATGCATCCTGAGTACAAAATTGCTGTGAACCTTTGCTCTCAGTTTATTGCTATTATCCTGTTTTATTAATTTTATTTACAGCTCATCTTTGTGCCAGCTCCCACGGGCAGCAAAACAAAAGCTGTGAGTTACACTCAGTTCAGGAGTTGGTTCACCCACGCAGAATTATCTGCTGATTTAGAATGTGATGTGCATGAATCTGTTCTTAATTACTGCTGTGCTTATTTCCTTCTCAGTTTAGCTTAATTTGATTTCAGCTACTAAAGATGAACAAAAGCTAGTTTTGCCCAAAGAAACTCAATTGCTGCAATCAAAAGAACACGCTATAGGCAATGGCTCAAGCTGAATTCTAATGTGGTGCTGACTGATGCTGTAGCAAAAGGTGTATTTAGTGAACTGTAGTCAAGGCTCCATTCTCAATAACCCCTCACTGCAGAAGACACCACCAGAGCTGTGTAAATGTGCTCGCCAAGTCTAGATTTAAAAAATATCAAGATTTTATTCAAGTTATGGAATTTTGCTAAATGCGTAGGTGATTATTATTATGACTGCAGTGGTACCTGGAGACCCTAACCAAGCTCTGGGCTCTACTTTGCTAGTCACTGCACATATACAGAGTAAAGGTTAATCTCCTGCATCATAGGATGGCAGCCTGTTGCAGGGCTGGCTCTGGCTTTTTTGCTGCCCCAGGCAAAAAAGCCTCCAGCCGCCCCCCCCCCCCCCGGGGGGGGGGG
>NW_020664439.1:2455333-2526668 GCF_002925995.2 Terrapene triunguis
GGGGGGGAGGGCGGCCAGAGCGCCGGGGGAGGGTGGCGAGCCCGGCCGTGGCCCCGCTCTCCCCGGGGGCCGGAGCGCCGCGCCGCCCCCCTCCAGGTGCCGCCCCAAGCACCAGCTTGGTGGGCTGGTGCCTGGAGCCGGCCCTGGCCTGTTGTTACTGACCCATTCAAAGTCATGTGAGATGGTAGCCATTTTGGGAATGAGGGCTGTGCTTCAGGAGCAGGGAGGAAATGGGAGGAAAGAGAGAGAAGATGTGGCCAGGAAAGAGAAGGGCAGAAGAAACGTATGGAGGGGAGTCTAAAATTATGTCTACTCTACACGCCGTGGGAGTGAGTCCCAGCTTGTGTAGACATACTCAATGAGAGCTGGTGCAAAGATAAATAGGAGTATATCTGCGGTGGCATGGGAAGCGGAGGCACAGTTTAGCCCTGCCAAGTACAAACCCACCTGGACATACATATGTGCCACCGTTGGCCCTACCTGTGCTACCGCAGCTGCACTATTTATACTTGTACTTGTTGAATTAGCGCGAGTATGTGTACACAAGCTGGGATTCACACCCCTAGTTAGCAGTGTAGAGGCAGCCTAAGTGAAGTGAGAGGCACTCCAGCAGAATGGAGAAGAGTGAGAGGGGTCCCCAACACAGCAAAAGGATGAACAAGAGATGGAGGCTCAAGTTGAAATGGGAGAAGCTGGGTGGGAGAAGGTGGTGGATACAGTGCTAGCTTAGACGGAAGGCAGAAAGATAAGATAACCTAAGGAAGCAGGGGGCAGAAGTGCCAATGCATGTAGTTTCTGAGGAAGGGGAAACCTCCCCTATAATAAACCTGTTCAAGGATACACTGCAATGAGTGGCCAAAGCTTTTCCTTCTGCAGGCCACTGAGGCACAGCTTATGCCCAGAAACATGAGCTGCTCCCTCTTGCCTTAGCCTGCAGAGCTGCATGTGTTGTTATAGAATATATGATTATACAGTCCTTTTAAAAGTCACCTGTGGTGCATGCCTCCTCCTGTGGCTACAAGTTCCACAGGCTGACTTGACACTGAGAACATATTTAGATACCCAGTTTTTGCTGTCTGGCTATTAGATTGTAAGCAATTAGATGCAGGGACAGTTGTCATTTGGAATTTGATTGCGCTTTTAGAGGGGGCATTATGCTTCAGGTAGTACATGGGGGTGGCAGGTTTATGACTTTGTAAAGTATAATCCCTCCCTGAGCTTCCTGGAGTATAGGAGAGGTGCGTGGATGGCAACATCTTTTAAATTAGGTTAGGCTGCTGTAGATAGGCATGACCCACCTTGGGTGATGTGCACCACAGGTACACAAAGGGAGCAGTCCCTGCACATTTCTGAACACAGGCACTGTGGCTGGCCTAGAGCAGTACTGCATGGAGGCTCTTTGCAGTACCTGTCCCCTCCCACTGTGAACATGCCCAAAGGACAGGTAGTCTGGCCCATTGTCTTGTTCAGCGCTGTACCTATTCTTAGCACTTGACAAATAGTGCCCCCCCCCCACTCACTCCTCTCCTCCACCTCCCTGCATGAGGGGGCCATGGCCCTCTGTTCCAACGCCCCGGGTCTGTCTCCTCCCCCTGGCAGTTTGCTGTGGAGTTAGGCAGCCTCTGAGAACTACAATGGGATGGGCCCTGCACATGAGTCAGGCGGCCGAATGCCTATCTTCCCCCTGACCCTATTCCTGGATTGCTCTGGGGCTCAGGCAGGAGATATGTGACCCCTAGAGGGAGGCAGCAGTGTGCATGGCCAGAGGCCAAAACATAGGTGCTTGGGAACTTTTACAGCAGAAATTTAAGCACCAAGTGAGTTTAAGCACTACACGGTTGGCAGCAGCCAAGTGGGGGTTTTGTGGATTGCAGTGGCACCTAGATCAGGGGTTAGGCACTTAAGTACCTTGGTGGATCCAGGCCAGGCTCAGGGAATCTTGAGAGACACTCATTTAACCTTTCCTTTTTGGAGCATTCAGCACATAACCCTTCAGCTAGTGTACTGATTTTCAGTAACTATTTGCATGAACTTGTTTCATATGCATTAATCATCTTGCTTAAAAATAAAATGTGAAGGCATGCAAATTACTGAGAGAGTCACAGCAAACAAACTGGGGCACACGCTCCATGACACACATGCACCAGTTATTTATTTCATCCAAACCCCATTAAAGTGTCATGTACTTCTTGGCTTTGCGAAAAAACAACAAAGCCTTTGTTTTGTTCTTGGGGAACCTATTTATGTACACTCTGAATCATGCTTGTTGAAATGTTTGTTTTTTTCCCCCCTACCACCTATTAAAAATTAGAAGTACCAGTAGTTGCTCCAAATGCCTCTGTGCCCTCTCATCACTCACAGATTGCCTGCTGGACAGAATAAGTTTTGTTAATTGTTTCAAATATCCTTATTTTGAGTTTACTTGAATTCCCAACTTTATAAAGCCTGATTCATGCACAGAAGGAATGAAAGCTGAGCAATCTCAAGAAGAATATGCCAAATTTTTTAAAGACTGGGTGACCAAATTTGGAGCCTAAAGAAGGGACCTGATTTTCAGAAGAGCTGAGCATTCAGTAGTCCCTGTTGAAGTCAATTACTTCAGAAGGAGCTGTTCAGTGCTTTTAAATAGTTCACTTTTTTAGGATCCTAAATCTTCACACGTGCTTAACTTGAGGTACTCACATATTGGAAAATCTTGGTCACATTGTGGAATTGCAGTTGTAGGGTCCCTGTTCTCTCAGAGGAGTGGGGGGCCATTATTATAGCACACACTAGCCCTAATCATGGACCAGGAGCCCACTGGGCCAAGTGCTGTACAAACACAGAACAAAAGGATAGTCCCTACCCCAGAGGGACATACATGGGAGTACAAAGAAGCAATGAGACGATAAAAAGCAACAGAGGGTCCTGTGGCATCTTTAAGACTAACAGAAGACTTCTGTTAGTCTTAAAGGTGCCACAGGACCCTCTGTTGCTTTTTACAGATTCAGACTAACACGGCTACCTCTCTGATAATGAGACGATAATAGTCAGCATGATAGGCACACCAGCCCCCTAACTGCTCTCAGTCTTACCATGGTTTCCAAGGATATGGAAGGGAAAAGTGTGAGCTACCACCAGCCTCCTCTATGATCCTGTTGAAATGGCAGATAATCCTGTTACTTTCTGTATATACAGCCCTGTGTTGTGGTTTGTCTGTGGCTTCCTGCCATAAACATGCAGTGTCTGGCAGTGGGCAGTGTTGTGATAATTGGGCCTATAATTTTACCCTATTTGTGAGTGCAATTGTGGAGTATATGAAAGATCATAAAATGTTACAATACTTCCTATTTACATTTATTATTATAAGTCAAGTTGCTTTCAGTAATGAACATTACGAACAGGTGCGAGAACCAGATAGAGAGATTAAGTTAGTCCAAAAAAAAAAAAAAGGCCACATTAATATAATTCAAGGACTATGTTGAAATAATGCCTGGTAAAAACAGAAGATGGGGAATCAGAAATTAATGAACCAAAATTGGTGTGATGGATATTAGGCCTGACTGGTGGACAAAATAATGAGAGGATGGGCTATTTCATCCACCATTTTCTTTGTGAGTCCTTAAAGAGAAAGACTGGGGGTGGGAACTACAGAACAGATAGAATCATAGAATATCAAGGTTAGAAGGGACCTCAGGAGGTCATCTAGTCCAACCTGCTACTCAAAGCAGGACCAATCCCCAGACAGATTTTTGCCCCAGATCCCTAAATGGCCCCCTCAAGGATTGAGCTCATAACCCTGGGTTTAGCAGGCCAATGCTCAAACCACTGAGCTATCCCTCCCCCGAAAGGCTTCTGGAGTGAGCTTCACCATTGCTTGGGACCCTGAGCCGCCTTCATTCTAATCCTGAGAGAGCATGACCAGACCGGACCAGAGAGACCTGGCCACCTGTGATGAAATGGGACCAGACTTTAATAACAACATTTCCAACTCATCCCAATTAACTTCTTTTCCCCAAAAAGGCAGTTATTACTATGTTTGAAATAATCTAAGAGACTGTCAAACAAGGGTGTTTTCCTTTTAAAAACTCTCTCCAGCTGAAGGGAAATGGAGCAAGAAATGTTAAAATGGAAACGTTACTTAATGCTTCACATTTCAAATGCTTTAACTGTTTTTCTTTCTTTTCTGTATCTTTAATAAACATTTTAAAAGATTTTTGATGGTGTATTTGACATGGTACAAAACAGGCTGAGGTCTCTGTATACCAAACCCGACCTTGTTTAATGTTGGACAGGAACTGGATTATGTTAATATCTGTGCCCAACAGAAGCCACTCCAGCATAGATGACCCATGCCATCTCCTCTGTACTTCATTCTAGCTTCTTTTCCATCAGAGCTCTTTATTGCATGACAGAAGTAGCTTCTTTCTCCTCCAACATCAGCTATCCACTCTCACCTAGCCAGGTCCATACTAGAAAGGCTTTGCCAGTATACCTATAGCTGCAAACCCTCCCAGTGGAGATGCAGCTTATAGCAGCAAAAAAGTGCTTTTGGTTGGAGAGCTGATACTGGTTCCCCCAGCGAAATGAGTTAGTCGAACGATATAACTATGCCTGCACTATGAGGATCACTAAGGCTATGTCTACACCAGAGGTTCTCAAACTGTGGTGCGTGGACCAGCTCCATTTAGGTGGTCCACAGATATTTCCTTCTAAGGTGCACGCCTGGGCGGCCGCACACAGGAGAATAAAGGGCCACCCACCTAATTAGTGGAGCCACGCAGGTGTGATGTGAGTCCACTAATTCGGTGCCTGGACCCTAGAGAAGACGCACATGTAAGGTGAGGTGGTGGCCCTGGCCGGAATGGGGGTAGCTGGGAGGGGGCAGTGGTGTGAAAAGAGGGGGTGGGGGGAATTTGGAACATGGAGGGCTGCAGTGGCCAGAGAAAGAGGCAACTTTTCCCAGCTCCAGGACTGCAACTGCCAGGGAGAGATGGCCCTCCTTCCTAGCCTCAGCTCTGTGACTACCAGGGCAAAGGAGAGACCCCCCTCCTTCCCAGCCTCAGCTCTGTGACTACCAGGGCGAAGGAGAGACCCCCACTCCTTCCCAGCCTCAGCGACTACCAGGGCAAAGGAGAGACCCCCCCCCTTTCTCCCCAGCCCCAGCTCGGGGGCTGCCGCGGCATCGGCAGGGAGGCACATCCATCACATTAGAAAGGCAAGACTACGGATATTAAAATATAAGTTGTGTGCTTTTATTTATAGAACACCAATTCCCCCCTCCACCACCACCACCACCCATCACTCCCCGGCCTCTCCAGCCGAGAGCCTACACGGGCAGAGGGTGCACCACGGACCCGGCCCGTCTTCTCTCCACTGCCACACCCCGACAGCAGGAGGCGGCGAGGCCGGGCCCAGGGTGCGCCCGGAGGGCCTGGTCTGCCCCGCAGGCGCTGCACCGGGCTGAAGGGGTCGGTTGGGCCTGTGCCCAGCCCCGCAGGAAGCAGGCGGGGCGGCTCGTAACGGGCGAACTCTCTATGCAGGTCAAACGCCATCCCCGTTTCTCTGCTGCTTTCCGCGCCACCCCCAAGATGGCAGCGACCTTCCTCTCTTTGTGCCACCTTCAAGATGGCGGGCCGGTGAGAGACCGTCTATCGGTACCGCCTCTAAAATGGCGGCTTGGGGAGGCCCCCGCACTTGCTATTTTGTGCCGAGGTGACCAGCTTGTTCGCCGGATAGCGATTGCGACTCGCCCGCAGCGAGCCCAGTGAAGGCGCCGCCCGTGCTGGCAGAGCCTGCGGTGTCCGCCAGGGCCCTGACTGGAGGCGGCTGCTGTCCGGGTCCGGCAGCGGCGGAGTCAGCTGACAACGGCTTTATTGTGCGACGCGGAGCGCTCAGGCCCCCCGGTGATGTGCGGCTCGGGAGAATGGCGCCGGTGGGGAGCGGCCGAGCGGGACTGTGGCTGTGGCCAGGCTAGGGAGTGGTGGTGAGAGGCCCCCGCCTGTCGGAACTATCCGGGGAGCCGGGCCCTGCCGCTCCCGGCCCGTCCCTAGGCCCCTCCCGAGTCTGTCACTGTCCTCTCCGCTCGCCCTGCTGCCAGGTGCCCTCTGCCCCGCCTAGGCTGTGCGCCCCGCTCCCCCCAGCCTGTCCCCAGGTGCCCCATCTCCCCGCCCTGCTGGTAGCTGACCACTTCCCTCCCCCCCCCCCCGGCTCTGCCCTCTGCTGCCCCGCTCAGACTGTGCGCCCCGCCCTGCTGCCAGCTGCCCCCTCCCTCCCCCAGTCAGTGTGTCCTGCCCTTACTCAACCCCTGCAGTCTGCATTTCCCTTCCCTGCCCGAGTGTGTCTGTGCCCCTGCCCGAGTGTATTCCCTGTTCCCTCCCCACTACAGTGCCCCTGGTCCCGTCTGCGTCTCTCTCTGCCTGTGCGCCCTTCTTCTGGCCCCTCCAGAAACCACGAGGTCCTGAGCACTGGGAAGTCGCAAGACTCTGCGTGCGAGGGTGTTTGTGGCAGGAGTAACTTGCTTAGCCTGGTTCTGCTCAGCTCAGTAGAAAACCGGGACGCTGAGGCCAGTGCTGGTGAGATGACTTCTGGGCTCAGAGCTGCGAGTTTCCCCACGTGGAAACGTCACATTGCAGAGGAGCTGAGGCGCCGGGACCGGCTGCAGAGACAGGCCTTTGAAGAGATCATCCTCCAGTGTAAGTGTGTGTAACGAACCACAGTTTTGCTCTACAACCTCAGTAGCATACTTCTAACCATAGCATTGTTGGTGCCCGCTGCATCCCACAGTTCCCGAAGTTGTTAATGTTATTAGCACCCGAAAATGGCGATATGTTTGAAAACGTTGGGCAACCTTAACCATGATCGTTACTGTTGCACTGCGTATATTGAAAGACGAAAGCACTGGTTTGTTGTTCATGCTTAAGTGTGGTATTTTGCATTTAATATGAGAGACAAGCTGGTTTCAGTTCAGTCCGTCTGCACTGTGGATGGTCTGAGAAGTATCTTTTCATCTTTTAAAGTACTTCCTCTAAGACATTGTTCAGGTATTTGTCGGAGTGAAGCTAGCACTGGTGTTGCCTATACTGACTTTTAGTTGGGGGTGTTAAGTCTCTAGTGTTGGTCTTATCCAATATAGTTGGCTTTTCACTTTGAGCTTGTTTTTTGGCCATCTTTTACCTATAGTTGCAACATGAGCAAATAGAAGCAAATGGCTGGTCCCTAAGTGTTGTGCTACCATGCTAACCCTAACTCGTTACTTTTTTCCCCCCTGTAGTGTAAAATAGTCTTCTAGGGCTGTATTACAAATATTAGAGGGTTGGTTGTGTTCTACAGGCTGCGTTTTGGTTGCCTTTGCCTAGGATGAGTTCAAGGATGGATTCTTCAAACCCATATTCCCATGAGAAGTCCCACATATATCAATAGTAGTACATTTGAGTAAGGACTACTTCTGAATAAAACTTTGCAGAATTGGTCCCTACTGTCTGTTTCTGAGAGGTTATCTAAGCCTGAGTAGGAATAAAACCATTGTCTACCAAAGTCAAAACAGGGTGTTGTATCACAGTGTGACATAGTGTCATATGATGAGTTGGTGTAGGATTAACTACAAGATCCTGAAATCTTATAAATGGGGAAAGCTGGTTTTGCTCCTCACTTGTTTTTTAATTGTACTTTCTTGTCCTGTTAGATAACAAGCTGCTAGAGAAGACTGATCTCCATGCCGTGCTGGCTGATAAGCTGCAAGCAGAAAAGTATGACTTGCAAAACAGACATGAGATCAGGTACTTGAAATTCTTTTTCAATCAAGATGAACATTTCAATCAGCTGTCTCTCATACACTAAAACTTCATGCATATACATCCAGTCTCTGTAGGTTACTACTATAACTTGGAACCAAATATTCCAATAGCTCCTGATAAACCTAGATTAGGTTGTAGACCACTTCATTACAAGGTCTTGCAATTGTTACCCAGTTTAAGTCCATTCTTGTGGAAAGCTATCTTACAAATAGATTTTCAGACAGATAATGGTTTATTTGGTCATTTGTAGCAGCCTCTGTATTTGATACGGCCTAAATTGGACTATTATGCTATTGGACCTATTTGCCCCATAACTTTCATACTACTTCTCACTGTTGGCTTACAATACTACTTCAGTCAGTGACTTTGTCCAATTTCATAAGCGCTGTAGGGAAAGACCAGGTCTGTACTTAAGGTAGAGGTTTTCAAACTTCGTGGCTTCATGGTCTCATGAGTCATGAAGACTTCCATAGGGAGAAAAATGAAGTGGTAGAGTGCATTCTGTTTTCTTCTCCCCTCATCCCTCCCTTCCCCTCTCCTCCTCCCTCCCCCTCCAAGTGCCAAAAAAAGCCAGGTGGCCATTAGCTTCAGAAAGCGTTATTGCTGTAGGAAAAAAACAGATACTGCAGGTGGTGATGGTGCTGATGGTTCTATTTGCATTTCAGTCTGTACTGATCCAATTCCCTAGCATAATGCGACATATAGTTCCATGCGTTGACAGCATGTGAACAGTAACAGATCAGGACTGATATTATTGCAATAAGGGCACATTAGTAGACTTCAATATTCATGACAGTTATAAAGTTGATGTATACAAATTGCTTCACCAGCCAATGAAGTGCAGCTACCTCTAGAGTGGAAAACATGTTGTGTAAAACCACTGTATGCTGTTGAGGATAGGAAATGAATAATACTATGTCCTACATAAACTGCAAGTGAAACATTAGGCAAGTAGAATGTAATTAGTTGAAATAGAATTTGACCGGCATACCACAGGCAAAACATTAAGTAACTAGAATGTAATTACTTGTTAGAAATTGACCAGCACACGGGCTGATAGCCTTATGAAAAATCTCAAAGGTTCTTTGGTGACCATAATATTTAAGGTTGTACAAGTATCTGCTGTGGCAAAAGCTATGTTTGTGGGGATTGTAACAGGCTGCCCTGCCATCTGAAATAGATTCGTAGTTGTGCCATCGATAGCCAACTTTCATTTGTGGGAGGCTATGCCCAACTGAATAATAGTGGGGGTGGGGGAAGGACTACAGTACATATAAACAAAGCCTTAAAAGTAAAATCCTAAGCCTTACTCTGGAAGTGCCCTCAGTATACTCTTGTATATGTTGATAGGGAGTGAATCCCACAGCCATGGGTCTCTGAGAGACTGTCTTTACCTGCCCTAAAGACTTGGGTGGGGAATGGCTGGTTCCACCTGGTAAGTCACAGGATAACAGATGTTCCCTCAGGACTTTTTACACTACCTTTGGACATGCAGATGTCTGGAAATACATTGCTTCCTATTACCATATTGGGCCACTGGGTCAGTGCTACATGGGTAGGAAGAATAAGTTATCAGCACCACTTCCTAAAAACCTAGACCTCCTGTTCTGTTAGTGACCTGGTTTGCGCCTACTTAGCTTGTGAGATCTGATGTAAGAACAACCCAAAGTGGTACGGTTTCAGGCAAAATAGAAATATTTGTTATCGTGTAAACTAAAGTGAGAGAGGGAAGTTCGAGATGACCACATACTAGAGTCCCTCTCGCATTCATTTCCCTTCAGAACACTAATCTGTCACTCTGACTCCTTTCTGATTTTATGGTCTTCAGAGCAGATTAGCTAGGTCGTCCCATCTCTCCTCCTCCTCTCTTTCTTCCCCCCAAGTGCCAAACATAGGATGATTACACAAACAGATACTGCACGTTTCCTTCTTCTACTGCTTAGGGTTACTAGTATGTCTATTTTTTTCTGATTTTCATTGTTTTAGAAAAACTGTTTTTTTTTTTTTTTTTAACTTCTAAAAAAGTTGTTGATTTGCTTGAATTATATCTTTTAAAAATTGACCTCCATGTTCCTGTGTGTGAGCTTCCAAAAAACGTAGGAGATTTTGGTTATAGTGATGGGTAGTGTATTGTTTATATTAGTTTCTACTGGCTCCAAACTGATCAGGACCCCGCTGTGCTGTACAAACAGAATAGGACAGTACCAGTTCCCAAGGAGCTTACAACTTCCATAGAGAAGATAAAGTGTGGGAGAAGAAACAGAGGCACAGAGAGGGCAAATGACTTGCCCATGATGTTACAACAGATCAGTAGCAGATCAGGGAATAGCGCTCAGGTCCCTTGATTCTCAGTCCATTGCCCTATCCCCTGGAACATACTGCCTTCTGGAGAACTCTAGACTCCATCAGCTCCCTCCACAAACCACTTTAAATGCACCCAAACTTGCAGTTTTTGCAGTCCTTGGGGTATTGTATAAAAAACCTCATCTTGCTTCTGTTTTAACCTAAAACCAGGAACTCTTAATATAATAACTGGCTCTAAGTTCTATTTTGTAGGTGATAAGAGAATGAACTCAGTCCCTGGAAAATCAAGGAACTGTGCTGGGAGGAGAGGGTGTTATGGAACTACTTTTCAGTCTATTTTTATAGACTAGCCTGTTAATGGTGGGGTAGGGCCCATAAGTAGAGTGACAACTTGTAAATTAAAAATAATGCAATTAGTAACTGACAGCATTGGGTTTACGGCATGCTGTAAGACTTGTGTTCACCCTAGGTTAGGACTCAACTTGTGTAGCGTCTTATGCACTCCCCAAATCCTCTGAAGAAAAATTAAATGTTTATAAAGTAACAATCGGAACAGGAGAGAAATTGAAAACCTACCATGTACAGGAAAGAGCTAAATTATTTTCATCTAAGATTTAGGAAGAGGCAAAAAGATGGAGGTAAGATATTCTAGATATAAGAAGCTTTAGAAGAAAAAACATTTTCACAAAGAGGTGAGAGTAGGTGGAGGAGACCAGGGTTAAATGAACTAAGGAAGTGGGGAGAGGAAGACAAAGTCTGTGAGGAATAGGTCCAAAGAGGAAGGTTTTGTTGTATAACCTCAAATGCATATGGGAGTCAGTGGAATTCTCGGAATATAAAGACTATGTCAGAAGGCAAGCAGCAGCAACTCTGCATGTCCTGTTTAGGGGGGTGCAAGAAAAGATGAAGGCATTGATGAAGGGGTAGTCAGGGAAATGGTGTCAGGAGGTTATGGTATCTGAAGGCATACAGTTGAGAGAGGAAAAAGTAGAATTACGTGACAGGGATGGGTACAACAACATGACAGGAAAGGTGAGTTCTAGGTCAGGAACGAACCCCTCCACCCCCAGCCCCATGAGAGACAAAGAAACAAAAAACTTTAAGAAACGAACTAAAAGTCTGAGCTGAGGATTATGGAATAGTACTGGAGAGTACTCCTCTTGTCCAAAAGAACAACTTCTGTCCTTAAGACCTGTAGTTGAAGGGAGTTAAGTCACATGTTTGCTCACTTGAGGAAAGCAGTGTGTGTCCCTACTTCTAGGATGCAAAGACCTCAAGTATTTTTTGTATACTTCTTGACAGGGAGTTTCAAGACGGTTATTGAAGGATGCATTTAAATGATGTTTTAAATGTCATGCCTGACTAGGTCTGGCTATTTTAATGGGTGAATAATGGGATGTATAGACAGACTATGAAGAATTTACAAATATGCATGAGACTTCCTTTCATAATAAATTTCAATACAGGGAGGTTGCCTGGAGGGTTTTAAATCTACCTTAATGTCTGAATGTAGTTACACGAATTTGAAATTGCAGGAAATGCTGTTATGAGGCTAACTAGGCAGAGGCTCAGAAGCAATCAACTTCTAGCTTGTGAAATCTCTCCTCTAAAATTCCAGTCCAGGGCATGATGGCACAAGGAATGAAGCTCAATTGCAGGAAATGGCCCAGCTGAGGATTAAACATCAAGAGGAGCTGACAGAGCTGCATAAGAAGCGTGGCGAGGTTAGAAAGTCTTCTTTCATGTATTGTGTGGCCTACTTGTGGCCCTTTGTGAGCATGGTGTCTGTGTGGTAATTCTAAAGCTATTGGATTCTGATCCTGTTTCATTATCTTTGCTATTGTCAAATTTAAACTTCTGATAGGTCTGTTACCCCTTGACACTTCTCAGCAGAATGTTCAACCTGTTCATGTGATTGACGTGTACTATTCATTGTTATAGTTCAAAGGATTTGCTTTTCCTGCATAAATGAATCTTCTGGTTGCTACTTTATTTCAGTGCTTTTTGTGATATTTGAAAAAAGTGAAGATTTCTTCCTCATATTCACCCTCAACGTTTGATATGGCTGTGTCCAAAGAAGCCTTTCTGTCTGACAGGGCTGAGATACTAAGCGATAGTAACAGTGATGACAACTACTCCTAAGTAGTAGACTTCCCAGTCTGATACTGTCTGCTAGTACTGTGTCCAGAACTGTTTGCTATCTTTGAAGAAGAGGAAGTTCTGAAAGATGCATACATTACTTATAAAGTTGGACTGACACTTTCTGACTAGGAGCCAATGAATGGCTGGTGTACAGGTGGCATCCCTGCATTTTTTTTGTAATTATTTTTTCTCTCCCTAGTTGGCCCAGTCAGTGATTGATTTGAATAACCAAATGCAGCAAAAAGACCGGGAGATGCAGATGAATGAAGCAAAGTGAGTAGGAGCAATTTCTTCTTTGTGATATAGGGCATGAGACCCAGATTTTTGGTCAGGTGTTTTTGTATTACAGTAGTGCCTAGGAGCCCAGTCATGGACTAGGACCCTGTTGTGCTAGGCACAGTACAAACACAGATCAAAAAGATGGTCTCTGCCCCAAAGAGTGTTTTTCATTGTGTTACTTATGCTGTTGCTCTTCCAGGATTGCAGAATACATGCAAAAGATCTCTGAGCTGGAAACAGAGTGCCAGGAACTGCGCAGCAAGCTGCAAGAACTTGAGCGAGCCAATCAAACACTGAAGGATGAGTATGATGCTCTCCAGATCACCTTCACTGCCCTAGAAGAGAAACTGAGGAAAACTACTGAAGACAACCAAGAGCTGGTCACACGTTGGATGGCAGAGAAGGCTCAGGAAGCTAATCGGCTCAATGCAGAGAATGAGAAGGACTCGAGGTGAGATGTTGACCATATATTTGGTAAAATAAGTGTGGTTTGAGTACGCCAGCCCTCGAGGGACCATTGTCTTCTAGAGTCTTCGGTCTACTCTGAAAACCTAGACATCCAAGGCAGAAAAGATTCTGGAACTTCATGTTCATCCTGTGGGGCTAGCAAAGTAAAGTATATTCTCCGGGGCTTTGTCTAATTGTAAATAACTAAAGTAATGACTTTTCCACTATTTCCTCAGGAAACTATTCTAGTCTAACAGATCAAACAGCTGGAATCTGTCTTCTGATTTTACCATGGTTGTATCAGATATGGTTACTCCTAGTTTTACCCCCTTCGGCTAACCTAAACAATTTCTTCATTTTCTGTATCCCGTTAACTTAGTTGCTTTTTGATCAAGCAATGCATTAATTTGAATCAGTTCCTCGTAACTTTTGGTTAACAGCCATGCAAGCAGTCTTCAAAGTGTGCTCTTTCCAAATGCAGCTTACATACTTGCCTCCTTGGCATGTGATGCCTATGTGTTAGCATCATATAATCTCACTAGATTTCTTTGTTGACATATCATTATAAGGTTGTGCTTATGTAAAGAACTTTGTTTTTTCCCCTCCAGGAGGCGACAAGCCAAGTTGCAGAAAGAGCTAGCAGAAGCTGCCAAGGAACCGCTGCCAGTTGAACAGTAAGTAACCCTGATTTCAGGCAGTAGAGGTGTGCTAAAACCTGAGGTCTGGGAAATAAATCTGTTCTGTTTCTCCTGTCCGGTGTGAAAGGTGTCTCTTCTCATCACCATGCATGAATGTATTCTTATTAGGGCTGTCAAGCGATTAAACAATAATAGAATACCATTTATTTAAATATTTTGGATGTTTTCTACATTTTCAAATATATTGATTTCAATTACAATACAGAATACAAAGTGTACAGTGCTTACTTTATATTTTTTATTACAAATATTTGCACTGTAAAAATACAAAAGAAATAGTATTTTTCAATTCACCTAATACAAGTATTGCAATGCAATCTCTTTATCATGAAAGCTGAACTTACAAATGTAGAATTATGTACAAAAATTAACTGCATTCAAAAATAAAACAATGTAAAACTGTAGAGCCTACACGTCCACTCAGGCCTACTTCAGCCAATCACTCAGACAAACAAGTTTGATTACAATTTGCAGGAGATAATGCAGCCTGCTTCTTGTTTACAGTGTCACCAGAAAGTGAGAACAGGTGTTCGGATGGCACTGTTGTAGCCAGCGTCCCAAGACATTTACGTGCCAGATGCGCTAAAGATTCATATGTCCCTTCATGCTTCAACCACCATTCCGGAGGGCATACGTCCATGCCAATGATGGGTTCTGCTCGATAATGATCCAAAGCAGAGCGGACCGATGCATGTTCATTTTCATCATCTGAGTCAGATACCACCGGCAGAAGGTTGATTTTCTTTTTTGGTGTTTCAGGTTCTGTAGTTTCCGCATCTGAGTGTTGCTCTTTTAAAACTTCTCAAAACATATGCCATGCCTCATCCCTCTCAGATTTTGGATAGCACTTCAGATTCTTAAACCTTGGGTCGAGTGCTGTAGCTATTTTTAGAAATCTCACATTGGTACCTTCTTTGCGTTTTGTCAAATCTGCAGTGAAAGTGTTCTTAAAACAAACATGTGCTGGGTCAACATCCAAGACTGCTATAACATTAAATATATGGCAGAATGTGGGTAAAACAGAACAGGAGACATACAATTCTCCCCCAAGGAGTTCAGTCACAAATTAACAAAAAAAAAAAAAATTTTTTTTTTTTTTTTA
The DNA here is from genome assembly GCF_002925995.2 of Terrapene triunguis. Classification (NCBI taxonomy): domain Eukaryota; kingdom Metazoa; phylum Chordata; order Testudines; family Emydidae; genus Terrapene; species Terrapene triunguis. The sequence continues at coordinate 2,470,081 of NW_020664439.1, forward strand.
ATGAGCATCATTATCATGGAAGCATGTCCTCTGGAATGGTGGCCGAAGCATGAAGGGTCATAAGAATGTGTAGCATATCTGGCACGTAAATACCTTGCAACGCCGGCTACAAAAGTGCCATGTGAATGCCTGTTCTCAATTTCAGGTGACATTGTAAATAAGAAGCAGGCAGCAGTATCTCCCGTCAATGTAAACAAACTTATTTGTCTTGGCGATTGGCTGAACAAGTAGTAGGACTGAGTGGACTTGTAGGCTCTAAAGCAGGGGTCGGCAACCTTTCAGAAGTGGTGTGCTGAGTCTTCATTTAATCACTCTAATTTAAGGTTTCGCGTGCCAGTAATACATTTTAACGTTTTTAAAAGGTCTTTTTCTATAAGTCTATAATATATAACTAAACTATTGTATGTAAAGTAAATAAGTTTTTTAAAATGTTTAAGAAGCTTCATTTAAAATTAAATTAAAATGCAGAGCCCCCCAGACCGGTGGCTAAGACCCGGGCAGTGTGAGTGCCATTGAAAATCAGCTTGCATGCCGCCTTCGGCACGCGTGCCATAGGTTGCCTACCTCTGCTCTAAAGTTTTACATTGTTTTGTTTTTGAGTGCAGTTATGTAACCAAAAAAATCCCTACATTTGTAAATTATACTTTCACGATAAAGAGATTGCAGTACAGTATTTGTATGAGGTGAATTGAAAAATACTATTTCTTTTGTTTCATTTTTACAGTGCAAATATTTGTAATAAAAATAATATAAAGTGAGCACTGTACACTTTGTATTCTGTGCTGTAATAGAAATCAATATATTTGAAAATGTAGAAAAACATCAATATTAAATGTCAGTTGGTATTCTATTAACAGTGTGATTAATCACGATTAATTTTTTTAATTGCGATTAATTTTTTTGAGTTAATTGCGTGAGTTAACTGTGATTAATCGAAAGCCCTAATTTTTATAGAGAATTAGGGTAAATTGCATTTTTATCTTCAGTAATTGTGATAGAGGAGTGTTAAAACTTGAAAAGTCAGTTTAAAATCAGAAATATGCAGTAAATTTCCTTATTTGTATGTTTATAGAATGAGGAACTCTGCTGTGACTAAGAATATTAACTCAAGTTTGAAAGTCCTAAGACAGGTTCATTCAGTGAATCTGCACTCGTATCTCAACAGAATACAATTTCTGTGATGCAGTGCCTTTGGCAGTTGGAATAGTTATCTTGATCCGGGAGTGGGGACCACTGGAGACACTTATGTTTGGAAAAAGTTGGGACTACATGCAACAGTATAATAGGGTTTCATGTGAGAGCAGAGATTGTACAGATTGGAAAAATAGTATCAATTACTTCTGTGCTGGAATGGATTTATGCCTAGATTCTGCTTTGCTTGCTCACTTACTGCCTTAAGTATGAAGTGCTCATACCTCTGTAAGTTACCAGATAGGTAATATGCAGATTAACTTTAAACCAATATGGAAACCGGAGAGGGTGTGTATGGTGGGAATATTCGTTCACTTTATTGCTGAATAGAGTCGCTGCCTTTGGGGTTTGGCAAAGGGAGTTGATTACAATGGGCCTTATTTGGCTGATTCAAAAGGAGGCATGTTCCCATACTTCTCCAGGGATGATGATATTGAAGTGCTTGTGGATGAAACTTCTGACCCAGCTGAAGAGACTTCCCCAGTGCGAGCTGTCAGCCGGACATCCAGGTATGTAGACTGATATTCCTGTACCTTTTTAAGGTGCCTTTTGAAATGTCAATATAACCTACGAATGGGTAGCAGTTAATGAAAACTGTTGAAAAGCTACTTAACTCCCTTCCCCCGTAGACTTAACACACACATTTCTTACTACAACACAGCAGCAAGGGTGGGTGGAGTTATATGAACAGTCTCCAACTGCGAGAATAGGGGTCAATGAGTGTTTGACAAGTCTAAACAGCGTTTCAAATTGCATAAACCCAATGAAGACAGTCCTTTCTCAAAGTTTTATAAAGTCCTTAACCTCACCCCGTTATATATTCCAAGCTGTTATTAATGGTGACCTGCATGTGCTGCTGCTCCTGCTCCCGTGGGGTCTTCCCTCCTGAGCTTGGGCTGAAATGGAAAGCATCTTTTCCCAGATACCTGGTGTTGTGAACTGTATTTATTGATCTTCATTTGAACAATCTGTTCATAAGGCTTAAACCTGTCCTCCCCTCCTCTTTAGTAAGCGACTGTCCCAGCCAGCTGGAGGCCTTCTGGACTCTATCACTAATATTTTTGGGTAGGTTAGAACACCTTCACCTTTTCTTGTTTTTATATATTGGTTTCAACGTACACCAGAATTTCAGTGATGTAAGGAATACAGATGTCATAATGTCAGCCTTTCTTCTAGTTTCTGCTTTTTTTCTTTTTGTTCTCCTCAACTTCCTGTTTCTTCCATCTTGCCGTATGCTGACCTCTGACCTTTCCCTCCAGTCTGTCTGAGTCTTCCCTTTTGGGACATCACTCTTCTGATGCTGCCAGGTGAAAACATTATCCACTCTTAGTCCAGCATGTGAATATATGACACTGAAGTAACGTGGAACCCAGCTTCACTACCCTGATTAGGCTTCAGATGTTCATAACACTGGCTAGAAACTTTCCAGTTAGCGATTCAGGCAGTCTTTCTGAGTGGAGCAGTATGTGGATTTGGTTCTTTTTAATGACAGTGCTGTAGTCAGCACCTCATTAGTTGGGGTCTCTTCCCCAGTGACTGTGCTGTAGTCAGACCCTCTAAGTGGAGTCCTGCATTAGGTGGAAGGTCTTTCTGTAAGACAGTGTTGGAGTTCGGGCTTTCAAATGGGGTACTCCACTGGCTGGGATCTTCTCAGAGCACAGTAGTGCAGTATAAACTAGACACAATGGTGGGGTTGCAGTCTGTCCCTCTAAACTCATTGTGATGTTTACATTGTTTGACTCCTTAGTACAAGAAAAGATGACTGCTCAAACATTAGGCTGGCAGTGAATTTGATAGTGTGGGAGCAAACTAAGGTTAAGCTAGGTAAGAGAAGGTGCAGGCATGAACTGATGTAATCTGATAAAATGCAGTCCGGAAAGGAGGGGGGAAAGAATGAAGTAAGGATTTTGGCCCCATCTCTCATCCACCCCACAGTTATAGTCGGGCTCATCCAGGTCTGTGCCTGCCATTTTGAGAGGAACTGCGTCCACTCTTCTATTTAACGTATTTTTCTTTGTGTCCCATCGCAGGAGGCGCTCTCTGTCCTCATTTCCCGCTCCCCAGGAAAATGTAGATGTGCATCCAGGTTCCAGTAAAGAAGTGAGAGTGCCCACTACTGCAGTGTATGTCTTTGTAAGTATATCCAGGAACTAGAAGTTTCTTCAGACTCTTCTTGCCTAAGAAGAGGAGAATTTGATCTTTGAGTAGCAAATGCTGTCTGGGATAATATGGCTCTGCTTGTTTAAACTGCTCCAGGTAATGTTTTAAATCTAGAAGATGACTCATGAATTGGAAAGGCAGCTAGGTCCATTTAGTCCGTATTGACTTTACTCTCAGCCTAGATATCCACCTAAAACAAAAATTCACTCAGGTGCATGCATCCTTCACACTTTTAATGTTCCTTCTTTTGTGGTCATAGTTAAGTTAATGTATGTCTTGCTGAGGTCAATGATGACTAGTAAAAGGTCTGAGTGCACAAAAGAATCACACTCCCATTACCCTTTCAGCTCCCAACAGTCTCTCTTTGTCCCATCGTGCTATAGCAGTGCTGTGATTGGGGGAGAGGCTGCTGACAATTTAGGATAAGTTCAGTGCCTGTTATCCACAGTGTAAGGAAGCATGGCCCTGAATGTCATCCAACAGAACCAATTAAGGAGTTTAGGGTGTGGGGTGTCTTGATTTGTGGTGTGTGTGATCTCAAGTTTTCAAGCTGAGACCTCTTGTGTATGTTATGGAATGGTGAGGCCATTTTTGAGTCTGAGTCTGTGCAAGGCAACTCTAAATTATTCATTTTATAGCTGGAAAATATTGGAGCAAACTCTTGTGAACCAGTCACTTGCTTTGAATGCTCATGTAATAGAGATGGCTGCTGCACGGCTAAAGAAATCCCAGAGATTTCCTATACTCATTTTAGTACCTTGGTAATCCACCTGAGTTTTTGTGGTATTCTGATTTGTTTAATATAGGCTTTGCTAATTTTATTTAGTATGGGCCTTCTACATATGAAAGATGATCACATTTGGGCTAGATCTACTCTTCAGCAAGCTCTGTATGGGGCTACAGACTGTTTGGTGCTGATGTCGTTTGGGGTGGCTGTGATTGTTTTTTTGCTCTCCCTCCCCCAAGGATGCACATGATGGAGAAGTGAACGCAGTGCAATTCAGTCCTGCTTCCCGGTTACTAGCAACAGGAGGCATGGATCGGAGAGTTAAACTCTGGGAAGTCTTTGGAGGTAAGCTTCTGCTCTGAGTTACTGTGTGAAGTGACATAGGCCAAAAAGAATACTTTGTGTCTTGTACCAAATTTAGAATCCCATACAGCTGGCTCGTGCAAAATGGATTTTCTCCTAAAGTTTTAACTCAGTTGCTGGTGTTTTTAAGTTGAGCATGCAGTTCTGCAGTTCCAGACAAACACTATATAAGTGTGAAGCAGTTATGTTAGATCAGCTGAAATACTACTCAGAACTGGGGAGTAAAGCCAGGCTCAAGCAAACTGATCAAAAGCCAGTGCCACTATGAAATTCGTTTTTGTTTTGCTGTGGTAATTGTCCCAGTGTGTTGGCCAAATGGAACTAACACAGAAGTTCAAATCTTTCCCCCAATTTGTATCCGCTCCAATCCATTGCTTAATTGTTTCTTTCTGCATACAGACAGGTGCGAGCTGAAAAGTTCTCTCTCTGGCAGTAACGCAGGGATTACAAGTATCGAATTTGACAGTGCTGTGAGTATTTGTGTAATACCCATAGTCTGTGTTTGGGGAGAAATTAATTGCAGTAGCTTGTGCTTAGCTACCAATTTCACCCATATGCTTTGAAATACATCCCCAAAGAAACAAGTTAAAATACTTGTAGGAATACCTGACAAACATTTTAAAATACTGTACAAAACTTTTTTATACAGTAGGCTGAACTCTAGTTTCAAAGGGACACTTCAGTGAATTAAGCGTAACCAAATTAAGGCCACTATATTATGAATAGGGGTATGTCTACACTTAAAACACTATAGCAGCACTGCTCCAGCGCTTCAGCATAGACAGACACAACAGCAACGGGAGGGGTTCTCCCATTGCTGTAGTTAATCCACCTCCTCGGGAGGCAGTAGCTAAGTCAATGGAAGAATTGTTCTGTCTACACCGTTGGATCATCATAGCTTTGTCTCGAGGTGTTGATTTTTCACACTCCTTAGAATCATAGCTATGCCAATGTAAGTTCCCAGTGTAGACCAGGCCTAGGAATATCCACATGGGTTTAATGCAGTTTAATTTATCCACTTCAAATTCACACCTGTAGGTAATTTGGATTAACTTTCCTGTGTGTCATTTCTCTCTCCCCCACATGCCCATAAGCTCTGATCTGCACTTAACTGGATTTTGTGTATCTTCTGAAAAGTGATCTGGGCTATTGGGAATTTTAAAATGAGCTAGGTCTTACCCAAACTATGAATTTCCACTGCTGCCTTATAAGCTCCTTGAAACTACTAGAGTTGTATACATCTGTTCCTGTTGTATGCACTGAGAAATTTTTATAACTTGGTGGTGAGGATTAGATGTCTCACTGAGGTCTGTGATGAATAGTAAAAGGTCTGACTGCCTGAAGGATTGCACTTCCATTACCCTTTCAACTCCCAGCAATTTCTCACCCATCATACCCCAGCACTGCTGTGACTGGGGGAGTGTTTGCTGACAAATGGTGATGTGTTCAGTTCATGTTCCCTAGAGCATCACAGGCACAATTCTGATCTGCATCCAACAGAACCAGTCAAAGGAGTAAGGGGTTTTGGAGGTGCATATCTGGGTACATGATCTCAAACTTTCTTGCTGAGACCTCTTTCACCATGTATGAACTGACGCCAAGCCTGAAACCATCTTTACAGCTTAGCATTTCTATGCTTTCACATTACTGATACACCTCCAAAAACATCTTACGTTGGTCTTCACCAGTTCACTAGAGCCCTCAAACTGTGGGGCACTCCCTCCCCCCCCCCCCCCGGAGGGTGCAGAGGAATGTCAAGGGGGGCGCAGCAGGCCACGGAGGGAGTGCATGCCATGCAGCCTCGCTCTGCCCCCAGTTCTGCTGCGGCCCCAGTCCCAGACGCTAAAAGTCTGGTTACCCACAGTAACCGGTCTCCACCCCTGGAGGGTGGGAAGAGCAGCAGCAGCAGCAGTTGCTGCTGCGGGAGTCTGGAGGAGCACTTGGGTGGCTACTGTGAGCGAGGTACCAGCAGCTTTCTCCTCCTGCCCTGAGTGCAGCTCCCCCTCCCTTGCCCCACTCACACACCCCCATCCCTGGAGTGTGGCTCCCCCTCCCCGTCATGCCCCACTAAACCCTCGCCCTGACTCCCGGGGGGTGGCGGTGTGGACTGGGCAAGGGGGGGTTATGATTGAGAAAGTTTGGGGACCACTGCACTAGAGGATTGGCTGGTGTTGCTAACCTGCCTGGAGAAACTTGTTCTGATGTAAGTGGCTTGATCACACAGCAGATCTTGTCAGTTAAAATGGATGCATTCTGGGTTCCATGATATTTTTTCTGAATCAGTGAGTCACCTGAAACTGACAGGCACAAGCCTTGTCCTTGTGGGATTTTTCTTGAGAAATAACTTTGCCATACAGTGTCTTGAAATAGGAGCTCTGTCTAGAGTGACAGGAAGGAGCCACCACCCTCAGGATACTGTGTATCCATTTGTCCATCTCCTGACCAGACCTTACTTAGTTTTTACTACCTCTGTTGAGAACCCTGTAGATGGGAGTGAAATTGACAAGAATCAGGCCAGTCTAACTCTGCAGTTTGGGTCAGCTAGACCTAACAGCAGAGGCAGATGCTGGAGCTATTTGTGGGGAAGGAGAGCCAAAAAATAGAGGCTGGATAAAGGCAGACTAGTAGAAAATCCCACCACCCTTGCAGCAGCAAGGAGGTTATGAGTAGAAATGGGCTGGAAAGAATGTCCCTCCCTTCCAGCACTGTGGCCACTATTCCTTTCATAGCCAATTGTTTTGGGAATCTGTGGACATGGCTCATGAAAAAATTACATCTTTGTTAAAAATGTCTTGAAAATCTTCTTCCTCATCCAAACTTAATTGCTGCCTTCCTCCCCCAGTTGTTTTCATAGCAGTATGGCAGTAAAGTGAACCCTGTGGATTGTTAGTTCTAATGATTATCCCATAGTATTGAGACTTTCTGGAAATACTTGCTGGGTGTAGTAGTTTACTTCTCCCAGTCACTGTGGGAAATTGCCTTAAATCCCTTCTGTTTCCACAGGGCTCTTATCTCTTAGCTGCTTCAAATGACTTCGCCAGCAGAATCTGGACTGTAGATGACTATCGATTACGGGTGAGTCTCCTGCAGAAGGGAAGCAATGTATAGGCTGTTTCTGCCCAGTATTCCCATTTATGTTCTTATGAAGGACACTGGAAAATTGTGGATTCCACTGTTTTAGGATCTTGCTAAAGTTTTTTTTTGCTCTCTTGCAAAACATTAATTGAATTTTTATCCCTTTTTAATTGAAAAGAGCCTTTACAACATAACCTGATGTGCAACCCTGGCCTCTGCACATAGCCTCACAGAAACCTCTCCAGATAAATAGCGACCAAATATATGAACTTTCCTTCCTTCCTCTGCACATAGGCAGTATTAACTTTGAACCATTTAAATGTTAAGAAACAGCAGTCTTAAGGACCCAAAGGCTGTAGCAGGGTTCAGGGTTTTAGTTAAAACACAGTTCTGTTTCCTAGAATAGATGCATTTTAACTGAGTAGGGGCCAGCCTGGGTCCCTGGCTCAATTGTTGGAGTAGACAAGCCCTGAAGCACTAATCTCTAATCAGGATACTTAACAAAATACTAATATCTTGCTCATGTTCTTCCTCCACCTCTTCAGAGTGAACTCTTTGGCCCTTATCCAAGGAAGGACATGCCTGTGATCTACGTAGGCTGAAAAGAGGTCTCTTCTCTTAGCAGAGGCTTCACTTATTCCTGCTCCTGGACATGATCCTTGTTCTTGAATTTTTATTTTAGGAATATTTCACCAAGCATTATTTGGCATGCTGACTCTAACCCAAGATATGTTTAGTTGCTCTTACAAGCTGTTGCGTGCACAATCTGGCATGAAGCATTTTGGAATGGTCAGGCCTGTTCCCTTTCTGCCACAGAAGCTCTACAGTCATTTCTGCACTGGTTAGCCTCCCACACCCTTCAGGCATTAGAAGTGAACTTGAATCTCTCTCTTTGCCCCATGTTGCATTATTTGATCTGTTGCATGAGTGATTTTTTTAGCTCTGTAGATCTTCAGCATTTCATGTAGTGGTCTAAAGTACACCTACAATATAATTCACTTGATTGCTTTTAATATGAAGATATTTATCTCCAGAATGTTAGATCTTGTATGGGAAACCTTCCAGAATGTGTCAAAATCTTCTGCAGGTTTAGATTGGCCCCAAAATCCTACCATCAGTTAAAAACAAAGGTGTATAACAGTTTAATAGATCATCATTAAGGAGATGATTCTGTCATGAAGGTCATGGATTTCGTGACTTTCTGGGAACTCCATGACTACTTCTGTGCCAGGCCTGGAGCAGCTGTCAGTCCCAGGGCTGCTGGCCAGTGACCGGCACAGTGGCTGGGCTTGGGTCAGCCCCTGTGGGGCTGGAGCGGCAGGGGTTGGAGCAGCTGCAAGCCCTGACAGCACTCTGTTTGTTGTGTTCCTCCCCCTTCCCCCCCCCCCGAGTATTTGTAGTAAAAGTCAGGTACAGGTTGTTGGCTTCTGTGAATTTTTGTTTATTACCCATGACTTGTCCCTGACTTTTACTAAAAATACCAGTGACATAATCTTAACCTTAATCATCATTAACTTTTGTGTGAAAAGTCCCCATGCAAAATTCCCCTCAGTCTTCAGAAGATCTTTCTGCAATTTTCCAGTGTGCCTAATGACTTCTGGCTTTGGGTCAGTACCATCACTGCTCACTGAGCTAATACAGTACATTGAATTCCTTGTCTGAATGGGTTTGGTGCATGGATTTATCATCCCTTGTATGTGCATTGAGGGAAGTTGAGTTGATTTAATATTAAATTCTGCATCAAGCTACCTATTTATAAACAACTATTCACTTGTTAATGGCAGTGCAGGAAGGGTGGTAATGGAATATTCTCCAAGGTTATAAAGATCCTCTCTATCCATTAAATTGTGGTATCCAGAGATTAACTGTCACGTTGCAACCATTGAGACATTCCATGACTTTTGGGTTTTAGTGCTGTGCAATAATTTTTCAGTTCCTCAGACTCTGCTCCTGTTTCATTTCCATTTTTAAGTCTTCTAGTGGTTCTATAGTCCATGTAGCAGTGTGCAAGTTAGAAGTTCAGTGACTAACAGTAGAAGGTTTGATTTTTGGCAAGGATTGCTCTCTGATCACTTTCCCTGTTCCCGGCAGCCTATTCCCTCATGCTACATTAGTTCTGTGATTGGCAAATAAGTATCTAATAATTTGTGATAATTGTATTTCATGTTCCAACGGGCCCTGATTGTAGTTGGCATCAGACAGAAACAGTCATGGGAATCTGCTGATGGGAGCAACTCTGGAATCTCTGGAGATCTCAGGCTTTCAAGCTGAGACTTCAGAGTTAACATTGGATCCCTTTTTGCTGTACTTGACACCATAATTCCAACTCTTACTATGCTTTAGTCTATACCCTGGTCTCTCCTTTAAGACTTTTGTAGTTACCATCTTTCCAGCTGAGGTTACTAGGGGTGGTAGAAAAGAGTCATAGATTTCAAAAGAACTACTCCTTAACTAGCCAAAGGAGTTGCAAATGAGGGAGAGAGTATCTCCTACCCAGAGGCTGAGTATGCTGCCTCTGCAGTACTCTCGGCACTTGCTGAGTCACGGAGATGCAGACTGGGAATCAAAGCTACATTCTGTTTAACCAGAATGGAAAGGTGGGCTCTTTTTTGTGATCCATGCCTCTAGTCACACATTAGACTAAGGTGGGAGGCTTTGAATCAAAGACTTTGTCCCCCATTAAGGTGCTGAATGGCAAGATCAGAGCCATGAGGACAGGAAGCAATTGTAGCTGAAACTGTCATTTACACCATGTAAATCTTCTCTCCTCAGCACACACTGACAGGCCACAGTGGGAAGGTTCTGTCAGCCAAGTTCTTGCTGGATAATGCACGCATCGTGTCAGGGAGTCATGACCGGACCCTCAAGCTCTGGGACCTGCGCAGCAAAGTTTGTAAGGAAACCATTTCCACCCCAGCACCAACGCCCTTTTGTCTTTTGCACACCTCTTATTCTCTTTCGTGGTTGTCCAAAAAGCAGAAAATTGCAGCCATACTGCTTTTTGATGATGATCTGATCTTCGGTATTGCAAGCTAAGCAGAGTCTGGCCTGGCTGTTACCTGGATGGGAAACCTAAGAGAAGACCATATGCTACAGTGAAAAGCATTGCTGATTGAGTGGGCAACTGCACTCTGTAGACCCTCTTGTCTATCAAACTGTAGAGTGGGTTTCTTATTCTTCTATAGAAACTTGGAGGCAGGTCAGACCTTACAACCCTGGGCTGGTCTTAAGCCCCCTCTTGAAAACCCTACCCACAGTTTCCTGCCTCCAAGTGAAGCAAATCGCAGGATTCAGTTTTTCATAGCAGAAACATTTGTCTTAAAATATGTTCCTGGTTTCTGTAGTACAATTTAGCACAGGGACAGCCTTTCTCCCCCAGTGTCCTACACCCTTGTTTATGTGTAAAGAAAAGCATGTCATGTTCATCTGTGACTTGTTTGACTAATGATGAAGTGGTGGTAAAACAACTGTCTTTGTACAGTTGTAGGGATGTTGGGCATGGTGGTCAAGTGGTTCAGAGGAATAATGTGCAGTTGGGGATTTTGGATCCTCAGTAATCAGTTTCTTCTAAGACAAGGCTCACCTGTCCCCACCCCCCGTGACTCCAAACTCCTCCCAGGGCAGTAGTTTCAATGCAGCTACAGAATTTTGATGTTTGCTGTTCAGTGACTTTTAAATACTGCTATCAACTTGTACAGCACAATGGGAAGGGGACTGTGTTGTTAGTGACTTATCCCGCCTCCCCCTTTTTTCTTTTCTTTTCAAGGTATAAAAACAGTATTTGCAGGATCAAGCTGCAATGATATAGTGTGCACAGAGCAGTGTGTGATGAGTGGACATTTTGACAAGAAGATTCGCTTCTGGGACATCAGGTAAAACTATCCTCTGACACGGGTTAGATTCTCTAGCAACTATTTAATGCTAAAGAACATAAGATGAATCTGTGAATTGTGACCCTCCCATTCTTTGAGTTCTCCATTGCTTGGAGTATTTATTACAGGAATATGAGGAAGTCACCAAGGATAATAACCTTTTTGCACATGATAGAACTGCTGTTTTGGTCTCTGAGCTATTAGTAGCATGTTGTGTTATATATTGACAGCAGATTAGCCCCTGAGTAAAGAAATATCTTGCATTGTTCTCTCTCTCTCTTTCTGGCTAGTTTTAAGTATCCCTAGCTGGTTCTGAAGGAAGTTCTGAACAGTCCTTGGTTAGGGACAAAATATCCACAATGTGACACTTTAGTTAGGAAATAAGAAAAATGTGGAAGTGGATAATGAACAAATAGTGGATACCTAGTCTCCTATCCCCATGCACTGGGGCAAGTCTAGGGATACAGATTTTGATGCTCATGTGACAGGATCTACTCCTAAGGGAATTCTGTGCTTAAAAAATAAAAAAATCTGCATATTTTATTTGTCAATAAATAAATGTGAAGGCTCCAGCATGGCAGTGGAGAGCACAGGCTGCACGGATGTGAGAGATCACCCTGCTCTGGGCACCCGAAATGATGCGCCTGTGCTGCTGGGGAGGAGCACTTGACCCCCTTGCGGTTTCCTTTTGCTTCCCCGTCAGAGTCATTTTTCTGCGGGGAAGCAAAGAAATCTGCGGGGGACGGGAATTCTGGTTGCACATAGTGGCACAGTATTCCTTCAGGAGTAAGGATCCTTGATACTCAGTTACCCATGCTGTTTTCTGTCTTCAGGACTGAGAGCATAGTGCAGGAGCTGGAACTGTTTGGGAGGATCACTGCTTTAGACCTGAACCCAGAGAGAACAGAGCTCTTGACCTGTTCCCGAGATGATCTGCTGAAGATAATTGATTTGCGAGTCAATGCTGTCAAACAGACTTTCAGGTGAGTGTGATCCCAGTAAGGTATATGGCAGGTGACTGGATTCTGTGGCATAATTGTAACTTTGGTGTTACCCTTGTCTTTTGTGAATGAAACCTTCCTATTAGTCCCTCAGTGGGGAAGTGAAAGCCTTTGGAGCCATGTCTCTGATGATGTAGTTTGCACATTATCCATGGTTTGACAACAAAGATCTATTTTGTCAAGGTTTTGCCTCCACTTCTTTGAAGGAGACAGCTTGTCCCCCTCACTGGGGAGAAAAATCCTACAAATTAGGTTGGAAAGAGAGAATGTTAAACAGAATGTAGAATTTATCCCAGTCAATGCAATAATCTTCATTTAGTCCTTGAGGAGGAACTGGCTTTCCCGAGATTCATATTAGAGGAACCTAACAACTACCTGATTCCAACTTGTTTCAGTGCCCAGGGATTCAAATGCGGATCTGACTGGACCAGAGTCGTGTTCAGGTAAGAGGCCAAACTGAGGAGACTGGAGTTTGGGATGGGGGAGCGGGGGGCCAGCTATTTGGTTTACTGCAAATTCTGCAGTGACATTTGAGGGAAAAGGTCCAAACCACCATATGCTGTCAAACTAATTACCAGTCGGTAGCATGCATTGATTGCTTCTTGATCACTTGTGCTACAACTCTAAGCTCCACATTTTACAAGCAGTAGGGTAGCCATTAACACTAGTCATAAGACAAAAGGGGACACTTAGCACTGGGCAGTCAGCAAAACTGTTTTCAGACTTGGGTATCTACAATTAGACACCAAAAGAGCTCCCCATTTGTAAAAATCAGGAAAAAGGGAACAGGCAGTGTTCCATATAGTTTGCACACACCCTATATTAAAACAAAGTTAATGTTGGAAAGTCAAGTCTTGAAAAGCAAGAAAATGTCAGAATTAAGATTGTCCATGGAGCCTTTATTTGGCCCCTAGTGCATATTTGTTATGATATCTTATTACAGCCTCCTTCCTCCTTGGGCTTGTCATCCAATCTATCTCCTCCTCTTCCTCCCCATCCCCTTCTAGGCCCCATGTGCCAGTCTCCTGGCTCAGCCAGTTCTTCGTTCTCCCTTCTGCTTTTGAGTCAGGCTACTTCCACCTCCACACTGCCTGGACACCACCAGCAAGGGCATTGAGAGCAAAAGAGGGATAGTCACCTGGCTGTCAGTTCTGGTGCCCAATGTCATAGCAGCTGGGAATAGCAATTGCAGGGAATTCCTGCTCAGCCCCTGTGACCCTGGGCTGGAACGTTCCACTATAGATGGAATCTTCAGAGAATTTAGCTGGCAAGTTCTAACAAGTATCTACTGAGCATCTGTCAACTGCAGTTTTTCAGAGGCTTTAATTTGTCCAAATCTGGGTAGCTTTTCATGGGAACAAGAAAAGGCACATAGCTGAAACCAGGGTGACAACCCTTCCCCTAGACTATATGTCCTTATTCCAAAGCGTGCTGGTGATAGAGCTTCTCAATGAAATGTAAGAATTGTTTTAATATGGAAACATTTTTCTAATATCCTTCTCAAACGATTGAACCATTTTTGCCAAAATTCAGGTAAAAATAGTCAGTCTGGGACAGACACCTGACAAGGAAAACTTCAGCCCAAATGGTTAATGCTTGGTAAAGTTATAAGTAAATGAAAACCGGGACTTTTAACAGGAATTGTTGGGGAACCTTAAGTATAGAAGGTGCTACCAGTTCTGCTGATTTTAAAAAACCACGTTTAGGATTTTTAAATATGACTGACAGGGATTAAATATAAAACTAAAATAGAAAGGTTAAGATCTAAAAAATGGAACAGGTAAGGGTTTTAAGGGTTAAATACTTAAAAAGCTAGGGCTAAATTTAGTGTGTATAGACATGGCTTATCCTAGCCATTTTGCTTAGGTTTAGGCTTCAACCTTCCCCATCGCCTCCTTTTTTTTCCCTTGTAGATTACAAGCTTTTTGGGGCAGGAACTGTTTTATGTGTTTAAGGTGCCTACCACACAGGAGCCCTATTTCTCTTCAGGGCCTTTGGCTGCTATTATGATGGACTTTTTTAGGTGCCTAATGTTAGGAATCGAATAGAATAATATACCTAGCTTATATAGCACATTTTATTCATTGATCTCAAAGTGCTTTACAAAGGAGGTAAGCATCGTTATCCCCATCTGAGGCACAGAAGTGAAGTGACTTGCCAAGGTCACCCTTTTGGCCTAAGTAGATTTAACAAGAACCAACGTCTATCTTTTAAATGCCAGCCACCTGACTGTTACATCATCACGTGATATGGAAACTTCTTGATCTTGCTAATCAGTGTTAATAAGAGCTGGTGAAACTTTAATATTTGCTAGTGCAGACCACTAATGTCAGTTTGCTTGTTTTGGAAACATTAAAGATTAGCGTGGGTACAAAAGCTGCTAACTTCAAAATAAATTATTTTTTCTATTCTGCATCTAATATGTGTTTCAATAGCCCTGACGGTAGCTATGTGGCAGGTGGTTCAGCTGATGGGGTCCTGTACATCTGGAATGTGCTCACTGGGAAAGTGGAGAGAACTCTTGCAAAGCATCACAGGTGAGATAGGAAGCTCGCGGACTAAACTGGTGCAGGGTCTGAGCTGTGGCTCACATAGGACCTGTGGTGAGGAGAGGTGGGATTGCAAATGCGGAGTTCCATTCCCATACCAGTGTGCATGGGTTATTTATATGCAGCTTCTCTGGATTCATAGCAATAACCGGTAAAGTGGGAATTATGGCTATGAAATTTGTGCTTTGTTGTCGGATTGCTTGTTCACAATCAGGGCATTAAATATAATATACTCCGAATATCCCTGGGAGGCTGTTACAAATGCAGGTATCATAAATAAGATCTGAGAATGAATAAGCTTTGGAAATTATGGAGTTTAATTTCTCCTGTCCTAAATGCTGCTGTGAAATTAGAATCTCTTCTAAATTGACACCTGGCTTCCTTTCAGCTCCTCTATCAATGCAGTGGCATGGTCACCAGCCGGTGCCCATGTGGTCAGTGTGGACAAAGGAAACAAGGCTGTCCTGTGGTCTGAATTTTGATTGGAAGGAGATGAAAGACAGTTTCAAATGTCTCTCACTGGGAGGATGCCGGTCCAGGGCTGGACAGAATGGAGGCCCAAGGCTAGATTCATCCTTCATGCATTTGGGCTTCATCCAATGGGCTTCGCTTCTCAGAGGAGAGCTCTAATGAGGCAATCAAGGACGAGGAGCTGGAGGCGTAGAGCCCTTTACTGCCTATAAGCGTGTTGCTGGCCCTCAGGCTCAGCAAAGGGTCAGCTGATTTGGATGGCGAATACTACTAGTCATGCCTTGACATGCAGTTTCTATGCACTGGATGGAGCCGAAGGTACTAGCCAGATTCCCTCACTGGACAGCTGTGCCAAATACCCTATTATACAAATGTATGTACAGCACTTCTGACTTGGACGTGTTGGAAAGGCGTTTACCATGTATTCTGACCTAATGCATGTCCTGTTTCCTGTGTTCTGTTCCCATGGAGTAGCTTAGGCATGGGCTATGGGCATTCTGAAACATGGACAGAGTGGGTCCTAGTCAGTCTATAAAGTGATGGAACAGCTGTAAACTAATTTAAATGTTTCTGTTGCTCTGGCAGTTCTGCCCCCTGTGGTGTTGGCTGAGTTTGGGGCTTCTCCAATTCTGACATGGTCTCTCTGGCAGTTTGTAATCTGAGAACTCCCTGCATCATTTTGATCTGTATTTCAGGGAACTGTCCATTCTTCAGGGATGATGCATCTTTGTTAAAACTCCCTCCAATAGCTCCTGTAGCAGAAGTACCAAAAAGTGGGGAAAGGAGAATTTTAATTCGAACCAATCTATTTCCTTTTTGTTGGCGCGAGGGGAAGGGGAGGGGAGGTGTAACATCTGCAGTGGGAGTGGTGGTGCTGCTGTGATGAGGAATATATCCATACCAAGACTTCCAGTACCAGAAAATAAATGTATAGTCTCTTCTGCTGTCCATCCGTCCTTCTCTATTGGAGGCTGTTGGTGGAGCACGGGGGAGCAATGGGATTCAATCCTGAATGTAATGCTCTAATGCTGGCAATCCCTGGCCACTTGCCCCCTTTCTGAGCACATGTGCAATATTCTCCTTTGTGCTTGAGCCCTTCCTGTGCCATCGAACAGGGTTTACACCCTGTATCCTCAGGCAACTAAATATGTGAGGTGGTTGGAGGAGAACTAACTGTGATGTTTTGTAACTTTTATCCAGCCAAACTTTTCCACCTCAAATGGGCCTCAAGATAAGTCACCAGCGTTCTGTCGCCTTTTTATTTGCACTTTATTTTGCTTCCTTCCTGAGCTTGTTTTCTAAGGAAGTGTTTTGATGGATTAGGAAAGAGGGTTGTTCCTAGGATAGAGGTCTTTCTCTAACCCAGCCTTTCTTTCAGACAACTTCTGCAGAGGGGAGTTGAGAGTATACAGGGCAAAACTTTTATTTATTCAGCTGCCCATCAGAACTTGATTGTAAATAAACCTGTGTTCTGCTTTTAAAACCCACAACGTTTCTCCTCATTTGTTTGTGTTTGTTCTTGTCCTGAAAGAAAGGGAAACCGATATCAAGTTTCTTCTTTCCCCTCATTAGTCCATTGAAATGGCAAAGTTAGATTTGGGTCTGGTGGTGGTGGGGTACTTGACAGCATAGTTACCGACTCGCAGGTGCTCTGGGGCTCAAGCACTCATGAGGGAAAAAAATAGGGGGTGTTCAGCAACCACCAGTCACAGCTGTTGGGCAGGACCTCAGGAGGGGGGCTGGAGGGGATGGGGGGGGGCCGGGGGGAGGGGGTTGGGACCTTGGGGCGGAGTGGGGGTGGAGCACCCACCAGGAAAAAAGTCAGTGCCTGTGTTTGACAGATATGTCCAGTGGGTATCCATTGTCCTAGAGCCAAATTTACCTTGTCTCGTATCAAGAATGTGGTCATGAAACTGAAGTTAAAGGAGCCAGTGTCACATTGTTTAAAGCTTCTAGCATTGGGGACTCTGGCCCACGTTTTGAGACTTGAAAGGTTGATGTATACTTGGATGTGTGGGATGAATTATTGAATTCAAGAACTCCCCATCAATTACTAGTTTCTCAGTCACTTTCTGCCGTGAAATGTCTGTTCCTCCCTTATTGCTTGGACTGTTACGTTGCCTCTCAGTCTCCCAACACAATCTTAAAAATGTGGTATAAAGACTGTCTATACACCGAACACTAAAGTAACTCCCTGTGCCAACACTGGAGTAATGGAGCAAAGCCTTCACCTCCTTTGGTTATATTGGACAAACTATTTGTACAGTTAAGAAGCTTCCTTGGCCAATCACCTCCTGTTTTGGTGTGGCAGAAACTCAGCTGATGGTCCTGACTCCCAAAGGCAGAGCAAAGATGACAAAAACAGAGTTGCAGTTCTACTGACAATTAAGTTAAAAGCCCCTTTGGATTTTAGAGGCACATTTTTCTTTCAGTCTGTTGTCTGCTCCCTGAAGCTTCCTGCAGTAAAGTGTGCATCTCCAGGTCCTTCTAAGATGGCACCTGCCCAGTGCCCTGCTGACCTCAGGGGTATTGCAGATAAAGCAGATCGCTAAGTGATGAGTCAGTGGGATGAAAGATTACCAGGGGATTAACTCTACCCTTTAAGAATTGCAGGCTGTGGTGGGGAGGATCAGGAAGGGTTTAAGAGGTTATAATTTAAATTGGCATATTTGTATTTTTATACAACATAAACAGTAATCTGGGTTTGAGGTTCTAATGCCAGAAAATGTTTTGCTTGTTGAATACTACTAAGCAAATTAACATCGAACCCATATAAAAACAAGAGGTAAGAATAGGTCAAAACGTCTAAAAATATACGTTGTTTATGAGAAAGGTATGCATCTGTAAATCAAGTGACCAACTCCACTCTTCTGCATTCTCCCGTATGTGCAAGTCCTGTTTAACTAGTTGAGGTCGTACCTCTGCTTTCTATATTGTGTGCACTCCGCTATCTTCCAAACAACTGCTATTTCCAAAGAAGCCAAGAATTCTAGTCCAGTGAAGCAGAAGTGACAGAGACAGTGACTGCTAATAGCCTCTCGCATCAGCTATACTTTCAGTTAACTCAGGAACAGAGAATTTTCCCTTGCTTTTCATTTTAGGGGGATCCTTAGTGGATTTTTCACTATTCTTACTACAGTGGCTTTAAAGAGCAGGATATAGTGGGGTCCACTTTGCTTTCTTGGAGAAATTTGTCATCTTCCAATTCAGACTCTGAAGACCAGGGAGGAGCCATTTCACATTCCTCTGACAAGGCAGCTGCAGCTTTCTGGAGTCCTTTTGGAGGCTTAATGTCCTTACTCTTACCTCTCTATTTGGGAGTCTGTGTCCAAGGGGAAACTGACTATGGACCCAATCGGGAAAGGAAAAAAATGTATATGAAATGGGAACTGCCATCAACAAAGAACAACTCCCCTAGTCTGTATCCCATTGCTGTAATGCCATGCTAGAAGAGGCAGCGTCTTCAGTAGAAGTAACTGGGAGCGGGGGAGGTGAAGAGAATCTTGAGTGGCAGAGTTGCTGGAAAGGGGGGGAAATTGGGTCCTCCTGTCACCGGGATTAGTCGATACCTCTGCTTGCCTTGCCTTGATCATCCTCTTTAGCAAGAAGCAGAGGAGCCTGATGGGGTTCTGTAGGATTCTTGTTCTGCCTCCTTGCCAGGAGGGGATGACTGAAGTCTATGGTGCCCTCTTCCCCAAGAGCCTTGTGGTGGAGGCAGCAGAGGAGAAAGGGAGAGAACAAAGTGAAGTACTTGCTGTTGAGAGTTGCCTGGTTCTCTGCCTCTGTTCTAGAAGGTGAGAGTGTCTTCCCAGAGGTTCTGACTGCAGACTGGTGTTGCACTCCACCTGAAATGAGCCCACAGGCTCTGAGAAACACTGCAGGAACAGAGCTACCAGCGAAGCCCACTCATCCCCATCTGGTTGAATAGGCTTTTCTGGAGGGTAGTTGCCTCTGCAGCTCAAGCTTGAGTGAAATATGTCTGCTCTGGCAAGGGCAAAGTGTCCAGCTTTAAACAGAAACTAATAGCAGAATAGCTGCATGCCACATACCACGCCACCGGAAATAAACAGCCGTCTCTGCCTTAATGGCATAGTTATGGGAGATTGTCTCCCTGGAATAGCTCTCTTCTCTCTTCAGACATACATGCTCCTAGAAGTATGGGGGAAGGGTGGAACCACCTCAGAGCTGTTCCTAAAATGTCCATCATTTCAGTAGTGCTCAGAGGCCTCATTCAGCATCAGGGCCTTGTGCTAGCTACTCCACAAAAGTAAATGAAGGCCCTATCTCTGTTGTAAAGGGCTGGTGATCATTTCTCCCCCCCCACTCCCCACAGTGCTGACCAGGGAAGCTCTCAACAAGAGTAGCTTGCTCCCAGCCTGTTCTGTGACAGAGTGGTGAGTGCTAGACCTGGGGGAACACCTCTGGTCTCTGCCTTATAAATGTTTGCTCAAATAAAAATGGAATTGGCTTCACCTGGGAAGGCGGGGCAGGGGGAAGGTACATTTTTACTTTCCCCAAATATTCTCATCAAGTTCTTATGGACAGGAGGGGTGGGATTTTTCAAAAGCATCTAAAGGATTTAGTGGCATAATCCCATGTAAACCTCTTGGGCACTTGTGAAAATCCCACCTGTGGATGTTTGCAGCAGCTACTAACTCTAAGCAAATGTGGGTGAATAGTCACAAAAGCAAACTTTGACCTTTTGAGTGGTTACTGGAACGCGGATTGCAAGAGTTTAATTCAGTTGGGGAATGGAAAGAATACCAGGGGATCTCTCCAGTGAAAACTAACATGTCCCACCAAAGTATCAAACACAGCTGCTTTTGAAATGTTTACAAGCCATGAATTACCCACAAATTATTGTGTGAACAAAATCAAATTGAAATTCAAGAAAAGCAAAAGCTATTTTCAGACCATTCATGAGCGGAAAGAAGCTAAATTGATCAAATTGCTCGTCTCTATTGTACATCTTTAAACATGTATTGAGTATGTGTAATTTCCTTTTTATAAACTAATTGAAGAAAACAGTGAGCGGGCCACCAACATAAACTATTTGTACAATGTGCCTGAGGGTGTCAGTGGCACAACAATAGATAAGCTTTGTGTTAACTCTACAGTTTATCGATTGTGGAAATAACATATCTATCTATTGCAACTCTTAGAATAGCGTGTATTTATAGAGACTTGTTCTAATGCTTGCAAATTCAACGTCTCACAAATAGTTCT
The DNA here is from genome assembly GCF_002925995.2 of Terrapene triunguis. NCBI lineage: Eukaryota > Metazoa > Chordata > Testudines > Emydidae > Terrapene > Terrapene triunguis. The sequence continues at coordinate 2,490,716 of NW_020664439.1, forward strand.
TTGTTTAGCTCCTTATTAGGCTGCATGATTTGCAGCCCCAATAGAAAAAGAGATGGAGAAAGAGCTTTAGAATAAAGCTGCTTTCCATAACCCTCCTGCTCCATATAAATCTGTACTGTCTTTACACCCGAGGAATCTGGGAGGACAGCACTGTAGAATCTTGAAGATCTGGGGTCTCTTAAGTAATACCCAGCACTGCTGACCTAGCAGATCTGTTCTTAATCCAGGTACAACATTTGCTGCTCGAAGGGGATTAGTTCTTGTAAATATGGGCAGTAAGAACTAGAAACTCATTTTCAATTCGGGCTACAAATTGCCCTCCTTTTTCACCAGCAGGCTAGTGAGTCACTCCCACAGACAGGGGAACATCTGCAGGACCTGTCTGTCTGGAAAATTCACCTTTGTTCAGTGGTTTAGGAGGAGTTCTCAGCTTGCTCAGGGAACTTTCTCCTCTGGTGTCTGCTGTGGAATTTGGAGCACTGCAAGGTATTTAAAGATACTGCTATTTCTTTCCCTAGTTTCCTCTTTCTCAAATCCTCTGGCTCACGTGTTCCATCAAGGAATTCCATACTGGTCTTGGAAAAGGTGCTCCAACTTTGGCAAAGGGGGGGAATGTTTTCATTTTTCTCTTTAATCCTGGCCTTTCAAAATACTTCCTTCAGTGAACTGATTCCAAAGGTGAAGTGAAGGACCAGCTTTTTCTAGGAGGGAGTCAGAAACTAATTTCTGAGTGTCTGTGTTGTCTAAGTTCCTAATAAATGTCATGCCGTATTGTAAAGATTGATAAGGTAACATAAGAAGCAGAAGTGGTTGAAAAATAGATGAAATCAGTAAGCATTTTCATTGTCTTCTGTAATGCTTAGTTTAATTTTCAAATGGATATTTTTGAAACTGAACTTTTTGAGGAGTTGAAAGCTTTACATTTTTGAAATAATCCTATCACGTGACTAAGCTGATCAATCAAAATAGGCAATGCCGAAAAAGGGAAACCGAACCCAACCATGCACCCACAGAACAATCAAAAGGCTAAATAGTTTTGCTTTGAATTTTCTAACAAACTTTTGAAAAATGGAAACTTTGTTTTTGTTTTTTGTTTTTAAATTCCAGTCTGGGTTAAAAGGTCAAATTAAAAAAAAAAAAATCTCATCAGGAGTTTGGCCTGCCTCTGCTTGCACTTATTTATCTTACTCTCCCCTCCCCCACCCCCAACCCAAAGCCATCTGTGAGAATTTAGCTTCGTAACTCCCATTGGTAGCTTGAAAATTGAACTTTGTATTAACTTTGGAAGCTTAAATGAAAAAGGAAAGGGTAAAATAAAAGGCAACCATCCCCCCCCAGCACCAGAGTTGACTTGAGTTTTCAGAGGGAATAGTCTGTTTTAATGCACTACATTGGTTGGTTAAGATTTTTGGATCCTATTCAACATAACTATAATCTCATTCATCATCTCTTCTTGACACTTGTCCAAGGATCTCTTGCTGCAGGAAGGCTTTGTTCTTTCCCAGTCTCCCACCCATCCATGGAAATGAGCTGTGCTGAGTCTCATAAGGTGGCTACTCTTTCCTCAATTTCTCTGAAGAACACCAGTCCCCCTCAATCACATGTTGTCTACAAGAAGATGTCCCGTGATAAGGCTGTAAGTAGCACAGTAATTGGCATACATACCCATCAGTTTGAGCCATGGGTGCACAGGGCCACGGCCTCACTTACCTGGGGATTTATTTATGGGACACTTGTCTTCACCCCACTTCTTTTGAAAATAATTTGATTTATACTCAGCCAACCGCTAGGGCGTGGTGTTATGTTACAGAATTGAGAAAGTGGACTACTTGCATGTTAACATAATGACCAGTCTTAGATAGGATGGCAATGCCTCTCCCCATCACCTCATTGGATGTGTCTCTGTTGGCTGCCCAAACATCTAAATCAAGGCTGACTCGCCGTCTTTCCAATTCGAGGCAAAAGTCCTTCACTGTACAGCTCCTGTGCCGCAGACACAAGGAATTGTGTGGTGCTTTTGGAGTTCAGTCCTGCAACATGCTGAGCCCTCTACCCTGATCCAGTTAAATACTGAAGCTCATGAATAGTCCTGATGATTTCAACGGGAACTACTCATGTGCTTAACTTTTTAAAGCATATGCTTAAAAGTTATTTTGCTCAATTGGGCTAGAGTGCTCTTGGCAGGATTGATGCCCTGGCTCGTCTTGCCCCATCTGCATTGCCTCCTTCCTACAGGTGACTATCTATCTGGGAAAACGAGACTTCATTGATCACATAGATGGCGTGGAACCTGTAGGTAAGTCCAGACACAAGCTCTTCTTACAGGTTTCTTTGACTTAATAAACCCAAATTATTTTTTTCTCCATACTGCTTAATATTTACTCTTTTCTATTTCTTTCTGTCTAGATGGTGTCTTGTTAGTGGATCCCGAGATCGTCAAGGGAAAGAAGGGTTTGATGTTTTAAATGATTTCAGAGAATGCTAGCTCTTCAGTGATCTCTCACTGCAAAGCAAGGATCTCTCCTGCTTTCAGGGCTCTAGTTGTCTTATGCAAAATTAACCCCATCCTGGTGAGAGAACCTCCGGTCATTGGACATGCTGTTTGAATATGGTCCAAGGCTTCAGTCTCATTACAAAACAAACTTAAGATCTTCACTATATTATGAATTGGAACCAGGTCCGGGGCGGAGGGGAGATACAACAGTGTTGTAACTGTCTTCCTGGACTCTGTAATTGTAACACAGATGGTCTCTAAGTCTCAGAATCTCTGAATTGGCTGCTCACTAAATGTATAATTTACTGTGTATGTTCTTTCCAGTGTATGTGACTCTGACCTGTGCTTTCCGGTATGGCCAAGAAGACATTGATGTGATGGGTCTGACCTTCCGAAAGGATCTTTTTTTCTCTAGGATACAGTTGTACCCACCAGTGGAAAAACGGGAATCTCTCTCCCAATTGCAGGAATGTCTGATGAAGAAGCTGGGGAACAATGCTTACCCCTTTGTTTTAACAGTAAGTCCCTCATATGAGCCTCTGACCCACTTCTTCTTGACCCTTATTATCCAGCCTGTCAGCACTCCATGATAATCTGAAGAGGAGATTAATAATTAATCCAATGTTACCTAAAACTCTAACCTTGAGTCAGAGGTTAGATGGCACCATTATTTACCACCCCAAGTGTGCTAGGGATTTAACAAACTGGAGGGATAATCCCGCACAGAAAAATTCCTTATAAAGGGAACCATAACAATTTTATGACAACAGAAGCCCTTAATGTTTCCACCTCTGTCTCTCGCTCCCCTATTGCCAGAGTATTTGCTTATACTACTGCCTTGTGAACTCATGAGGCTGTCTATGCCTTGAGTTTTGGAATTGATTTGCAAAAAACTCTACATTTTGCTGGAATAATTATTAAAATGAGTTAATACAATTATTGCTTATATTTGGGTAGCACCCAAAAGCCCAGCTGGGTTTAGTGGCCTCATAATGCTTGGCACTGTATAAGCACAGATCAGAGACAGCCCCTGGGGCTTACAGTCTAAAGACACACATGGCCAAGAGTAGGGGATGTGGATACAACACAGAAGCAAATGAATCTGGTGGCAAATTGGCCCTGCTTTATTAGTTACATTTATTGCAAATATTTTACTGGGGTGGGATATGAGAGAGAGAAAGGAAAGAAGGGAAGTGACCGCTTGATACCTGCGTGGCTATGGGCAGCAGGCTGGATTTTGTATGTTCTGCAGCAGACCTGCATCTTGAGGGGTATGAAAGAAGGTAAGGAAGTGGCTGCACTGATTTTAGTGGGGAGCTTTTCCTGTGCATAAGGGGCAGCATATGAAATAGGATGAGATGTTCAAAGAAGTTGGCTGGTGGAGGAAAAGGCTGGGAATGCTTAGAGAGGGAGGGCAAGGGTTGGCAGTGCGATAGGTTTCTAGTTCTGCGAAGTGGGGTCAGACTGAGTTATGAAGAAGTTACAAGAAGTTTGTATTTGATGTGGAGGTGAGTCAGAGGCGGGCCTCGGAGGGCTGATGTGATCAGAGCGACTAGCCAAGAAGGCGACCTTAGCAGCAGCATTCTGAATAGAGTTGAGGGGAGCAGAGGGGCAGTAATCCATGCCAGAAAGGAGAAGGCTGCAGTAGTCAGGATGTGAAGTGATGTGGGCTTCGACAAGAGTTTTGGCTGTGGGGACAAGAGAAGGGGCTGGAGTTTGGAGATGCTGTGTGGAGAAAGCAGTTGGATGTAGAGATGGCCTGAACGTCGCTCAGGTGAGAGAGCAGAGTCGAAGGTGACACCCAGGTTACAGGCCTCAGTGGCAGTCAGATACTTAACCTGGCTGCTACCACTTCTGTGGCCATTTTTCAGGATGCCCAGCTCCTTCCTTCTGCCCAGTCTGTCGGCACCTCTACCCCAGCCTTTGTCCTCCCATCTGCTATCTCCCAAAACACCGTTGCTAGCCTGCTCCCAAGCTTCCTCATGCACATCTGGCCCAGAGACTCATGAAGTCCCCTCAGAATGTCGCTGTGCAAATCTTTTAGCAGCCTGTCTAGGTGCTTATACTGGCGCCTGTCACTGTATCATCAGAACATCTTAGATACCACTTTGATAGGTGCTATAGAAAACACTAACATGAGTAGATCTACAGCCCGTATGTCTGCTTCCTCTTCCTGCCCCAGAGACATCCCATCCCCTTCACTCTGCCTTAGAGACCATAGTATCTAGTAGGATCCAGATTTAGAATCTGCCATATACTAATACTGTAGCAAATAGGCTTTCAATTGACTCTGCAAAGTCTAGGCTTGTGACATGTCTCCTAACCAGTCAGGTACAAAATGGAGACCTCCACCAAGCTCAGACTGTTGGGATTTCTAGAGTGGTAGAACTCCACAAGTCTCTCTTCCAGGTCATGTCATTCCAGCAGGGCAGAGCTGGAGCCTTTCATCACAAGCTCACATCCTGCCCAGGCCAGAAGCGACCGAGTGCTCTTTCTCTGCTGACTGTTCTAGTGATCTCAGTCCAGTTCCCCATGGACAGATGTCCTCAAACACTATCCTTGGCCTCGTTAGTTCAGTCTCTGTGCCCATGTGACCATTATGTGAATCGGCTATCTTTCACTCACTCCCCTGAAAGGGAAGCAGAATGATCTCCTGGGTAGGGCACTGGACTGGAAGTCAGGAGTCCTGGGTTCTAATCCTGGGGCTCTGCTACCAACTTGTTGTCTGACTTTAGGCAGTCATTTCCCCTCTCTGGTCCTGTTTCTCCTCCCACCCTTTGTCTTGTCTATTTAAATTAGAAGTTCCTGCCCCAAGGAGCTTACATGTGTACAGTGCCTAGAACACTGAGACCTCTCTCTCATCTGGGCTCTCTAGGCACTACTGGAATACAATTAACAATGTCAGTGGTCCCTCCAGTGCCTGGTTGGGGCACTTAGGCAGAACAGTGTGGGGAAGCTTGCCTTGATGCTGCCCAGGCTGCTCTTTTATGGAGAACTAACGGGCTGTGCTGTCTCAGGCTGTCACTCGTGCACCTTTCACGAGCACTGTATCATGTTAGGAGCAATACAGTTGGGGATCTGGATAATTTTTCTTTTTTTTTTTTTTTTCTCCTCAGTTTCCAGACTATCTGCCCTGTTCAGTCTCCCTGCAACCAGCCCCTTGTGATGTTGGGAAGGTGAGACCAACAGGGTTTCATATATTCAGTACTTCTACTGAGGAAGAAATTCACAGGAAAGAGCAAGAGATGCATATCTGGTTCAAATATTTTGAGAGCAAGAGCTAGGTAATACAGAAGTTAATGTACTTTCCATCACCGGAGATGTGGCATAGTGCCATCTTGTGAACCACCGAACAGGAAATAAGCTAGAAAGTGGGATGGAGTCAGAGGCATTTTGAGTATCCAGTCTCATTTAGTAACCGATAAATAGCAACATAACAGTTGGGGGGGGAAAGCATTTCACTGAAACCTGAGACTCCATTTCCTTCAGAATACTACAGGAGATGTGGGTTGGCCACAAATGAAATAAGTGTCGTGATGTCAGACAAGCTTATATTAAATATTCACTCACATCACAGATGCTCACACTCAAGTGTCTGAAACCTAATGCCTTTTTTTAAGACCAAGTGCCAAGATCTCCCATTAATTTAAAGCATATGTGGAAAGAACTTGTGTTACATGTTTGGGTAAAAAAAAATTTAAAAAACAGGTTAAGAGTAACTAGGTAACAAGAGCTGTTACTCAAGGATAATGCATTTTAAAATATTGGATATTTGTCCAAACAACTAGACTGGACTTATGAAAAAGTGATGCAGAAGGTGTTGGGCAGACACTGGAGATTAGCCAAAGGGTTTAGCAAAAGTATTTTAGCAAAAGGTTTCACAAATCTTTAAAGAGAGAACCAAATGGGGCTTGGCCACATGTACCTTAGAAGCAGTGTCCAATATGCACATGATCCTGCAGGGACAACAGTCAGCTCTGTCTGATTGCAAAGAGTTATTCTTAGACTCCAAGTGGCGAAAAAGGAAGGTTCAATCGGTAAAGGAATTCCACATCTCAGGTGCTGATGTTAGTCATTTTAGAAATACGGGACAGGCTGGCTAATCTTTAAGAAACATGGGGCATGTTGCTCAGAGTGAGTCTATAGCACTTGCCTCACAAGAAAACATAATAGGCTTGGAAGTGTCAGTTGCAGGGCCGGCTCCAGGGTTTTGGCCGCCCCAAGCAGCCAAACAAACAAACAAACAAAAAGCGCGATCGCGATCTGCGGCGACAATTCGGCGGGAGGTCCTTTGCTCCGAGCGGGAATGAGGGACCATCCGCCGAATTGCCGCCAAACAGCTGGACGTGCCACCCCTCTCCGAAGTGGCCGTCCCAAGCACCTGCTTGGTAAGCTGGTGCCTGGAGCCGGCCCTGGTCAGTTGTCAAGTTCAGGAATAAGATTTTCCAAACCCTGGGTATTACACCTGCAGAGTTCCTTGTATAGGAAGGCTGCTAACCACTTAACAAATTTCACAGCTTCCCTCTCTCTCTCTCTCTCTCTCTCTCTCTCTCTCTGGCAGTGCTGCGGGGTGGACTTTGAGGTGAAAGCTTTCTGTACAGAGAATGTGGAAGAGCGAATTCCCAAAAGGTAACAGAATGTGTGTGGAATCAGGACAGTCCCTTGGAGCTCGTTCAGCTCTGCTCTGGGTATCTGTGTTCAGATCCTTCCATCGGAAACGTTCCGAAAGGGATGTGAATGCAGGTGAACAACCACTCCAGTGAAATAGGAGGTTCTGCTCTGTGTAATTTCAGTTCTGTTTGCTGCTCCTCAGGAACTTTGTGCGCCTGTTGATCCGTAAAGTACAGTATGCCCCAGAAGAACCAGGACCCCAGCCTCAAGCTGAGACCACCTGGCAGTTTTTCATGTCCAGCAAGCCACTGCACCTGAGAGCACGTCTGAGTAAAGAGGTGAGCAGTCTGCTCCAGAGAGCTCCATCTGCTCATTGCTCAGACGCAAATACCTGCTTCGCTGCCCCAAGACCACCTCCCTGAGACGTTCGCGCCTGGATTCAGTTTGTTCTGACTTGCCCTAACATTCAAGTGCTCGGACACCATTTCTCGCAGTAGCTGCTGTTGGCAGTAGCCAGGAATGGAGTGCGTGAGCTCCCTCACTGGTGCTCTGCTACACAGTTCAATAGTGACTGACTACTGAAGTCAGTGGAAAGACTCCCATTGGCTTCAGTGGGCTTCGGGTCAGGCTGTAGGAGCTGAGGGTGTTTGTACCTGGAGTAGTTGATGCCCTCTCATCAGTCCACAGGGGTTTCTGTTGCAAATGGCTGGGACTAGCATTGTATTTTTTAAATTGTACAAGCCCTTCTGCTGGGTTGTGTGCCATGTGCTGAGCCCATCTGACTCTTCCAGGTGTTTTACCATGGCGAGCCCATTCCTGTCACTGTCACCGTGACCAACAATACAGAGAAAACAGTGAAGAAGATAAGAGTGCTGGGTGCGTTTTTACTGTTGTCCTTAATCCCATGGGAGCTACGCAGGGTGGGTTTGTGTTTCATCCTGTCGTCAGATCTGGAACCTATTAGTGTCCCTCACTTAAACAGACCGGGGTCACCCTGCTCCATTCCATCTCCCTGTCAGTGTCCCTATGCTGCTCCATTGCCTCTGCTGCCCTTCAGGAAATGGGACTCTCCAGAGCTGTCACCCTGTCCCTCCATTGCCCTCTGCTAGGAATTGTGTCTATGACCGCTCTAGATGTGCCTTTTCAAAGTGTGCATGATTTTGCACTGCTTTTCGGTCCATCACTGTTACAAGCGAAATGACAGCTGGCAAGAGAGTTCTCGTTATGGGAGACTGCCCACCTTAGAGTACTGAAGGGGTTCCCCCCTTCTCCCTGAGGAAGGTCAAGGGTAGGGTGTTGGGGTTCAGTTCCAGTACTGCCTGGCTTTAATTTGTATTATGGTAACACTTAAAGGCCACAACTAAGATTAAACCCCCATTGTATTAGGCCATCTACAAACACCTAGTGAGAGAGAGACAAAGGATAGGAGGGGAAACCGAGGCACCAGGAGGGCAAATGACTTGCCCAGTGCCAGGCAATGGGTCGGTGGCAGAGCTGGCAGTAGAAAGCAGGTCTCCAGAGTCCCAGTCCAGTGCTTTAAAGCATGCTGCCTCCTGTGTGGGAAGATGATGGTCTTAAATATGTGAGATGCAGAGTTTGAGTGAGCAGCAGGACACTTGGTAGTTGTCAATGAGGAATTGTCATTGAATGTGGTTATTTCTAGTGGTTCTGTAGAGATCAGTTCTGGGCTTGGCACTGTTCAATGTTTTTATCAGTGATCTGGAAGTATATATAACATCACTGCTGATAAAATTTGCAGACGACACACAGGTTGGCAGAATGGTAAATGACAGGGCAGTCCTACAGAGTGACTTGGTAAGCTGGGCCATTCAAACAAAATGTGTTTTCATACAGACAAATGCCAGGTCGCTCATCAAGGAACAAAGAATTCAGGCCATACCTACAGAATAGGGGACTATATCCAGGGAAGCAGTGATTCTGTAAAGGAGTTTAGGGGTCATAGTGGACAAGCAACTCAGCGTGATCTCCCAGTGCGATACTGCAGCAAAAAGGATGAATCCAATCCTTGGCTATATAAACGGGATGAGTGAGTAGGAGGAGGGTGGTGGTGATACCCCTGCATACAGCACTGGGGAGACTGATACTGGAACACTGCATCCAGTTCTGGTGTCACATTTTAAAGAGGATGTTGAAAAATTGGGGAGGGTGCAGAAGATAGACACAAATGATATGAGGGCTGGGTAGAAAATGCCTTACAGTGAAAGACTTAAAGAACTCAATCTGTTTGTTATCCAAAAGATCAAGAGGGGATTGATTGTGATCTCCACAGGGAGAAAATACCATTTGTCTAAAGCCAGACAAATTCAAATTAGAAATAAGGTGTAAATTTTTACCACTGAGGATGATTAACCATTGGAACAAACTACCAAGGGAAATGGTGGATTCTCCATCTTTTGATGGCTTCGGGACCCTGTACCTTTCTGGAAGATGTGTTTAGTCAAACACACGTTATTGAACTCAATGTGGGGGTAACTGGGTAAAATTCTAGAGCTTGTGTTATACAGGAGGTCGTGAATTGTATGGGCTGTAACTGCTGTCCCTGTTTGTTCCTTCTTGAGAAGGGCAGTTATTTACATTGTTTATATGCTGTGTCTGTATAATTGATTCTGTCCCCTCACTCCTGTTTTTGTTCTTTCTCTCTCAGTGGAGCAAGTTGCCAATGTGGTTTTGTACTCGAGTGACTATTACACGAAGGCGGTAGCAATGGAGGAGGTGCAGTGAGTATCTGATTGTCCTGCTTTCCCTTCCCTACCCTGATCAGTCATTTCCTTCACTCCCCTTTTAAGTACCTTCTCTCACCAGAAATTAAAGGCTCTCAGCTATGGTCTGGAGCTAGTTTCCTGGTGCAACCCTGCCCTGCCACACCTCAGACTAAGGGGATGCTGACAGAGGTAAGCTATCATGTTTTTGATGATCAATCCCATTCTCTCTCTCTCCACCCCATGCCCCGGATGAAAACAGTTCATTTGATACACGGAGAATTCTCTTGCCATCTGTAATTTCGTTTGAAACAAGGGAAAAGACATGAGATGGGGGTCCATCTAGCCCAGTATCCTGTCTTCCGACAGTAGCCAATGCCAGGTGCTTCAGAGGGAATGAACAGAACAGGTAATCAAGTGACCAATCCCCAGCTTCTGGCAAACAGAAGTGAGGGACACTCAGAGCATGGGGTTGCATCCCTGCCCATCCTGGCTAATAGCCATCGATGGACCTATCCTCCAGGAACTTCTCTAGTTCTTTTTTGAACCCTGTTATAGTTTTGGCCTTCACAACATCTCCTGGCAACGAGTTCCATAGGTTGACTGTGATAGGAGCATAAATCCATCCCATCTATCTTTAAAGGAGTTTCAAAATGATGACTTGTAATTGTCACCCCAGGCTATGGCTGGCTTACAGAGCACTCTTCTGAGAGTCACAACATTATGCCACATCCTGCACTGAAACTGCCAGACAATCCCATTCAAGGGGGCTATTTTATTTTATTAAATTAGTTATAGGCTTTCAAAACTGTGGGGCACATCCCCAAAATACCTGCTTAACTGAATAACTTTAATCGAGCCTTCAGAATTGAGTGTCAGGTCAATGAAACGCATCTCTTAAAATAGCAGTCTGTATATATTTACCCGGTTTTCAATGTGTAGTTAAGATCACAGTAGCTGTGTAGCTATTATTAGTGAGTGAGACTTTATTAGACCAACAATTGAGTAATAACATACTAGCCTGAGCTAACCATAAAACAGTCCCTTCTAGTGGTGGGTGAGTTGATTCTGCCTTTGGTTATGAATACAGTTCCCAGAGAGGGCAAAAATGGGCCCACAGCTGCTACGTATGTTGAGCTGTACCTTTGTTTTTGATTCCGTATCCATTATTTTTATATCTGTTGTTTAAAAGAAAACCCACCATGTTCGTGTCTTTTACATAATTTTAAAATCCCCAAACCTAACGATCTGCATCAAGTCCACCAGTGTATCCTTGCCAGATTGCCCAGATAAAGTAACCAACTGGATTCTGGCACACAGCCTGCTGACCTACCTAAATGCCAGTCCTTGGCCTGCTGCCCGCTCATCAAGTGCTTGACTGGGAAAAAATGAGCTTTGCAGTCCTGAGTTAGTCTGTTTTGTGTAGACTGGAGCACTAACACATGAGTCGTGTAATGCTCCAGGCTGTAAGCCTAAATGGTCTATTCAGTAATGTAGAAGGGGTTGGTGTCAAAGGGATAGAGGGCTGAGTAATTAAAGAGAAAAGCAGAGTTGTTGTCTTATCGATTTGATCTGAGATTAAGTACTGTAACTTATTTTGCTGATATTCCATTCACACTGGGAGTTTATTTGTGGTTTCTTGACATGATTGTGAGACTTAAGAAACTCGGTTTACTTTACTTATCCAATAGGTGACTTGTTGCTGGCCTACATGGGGAGCGGTAGAAGGATCTCTAGTCTAGCTGAAAACCCACGGCAGAGAGTTTGAGTCTGGGTCGACTGACTCAGACTAGTGCTACAGGGCTAAAAATAGCAGCGTAGACATTCCAACTCAGGCTGGAGCCTGGGATATGAACCCACCCCCCTCACCAGGTTTCAGAGCCTGGGTTCCAGCGCAAGTGGGAATGACTACACTGCTATTTTTAGCCCCATAGCGCAAGTCTGTGAGACCGAGTTAGTTGACCCAGACGCAGACTAAGACTAACGCTGCAGGGTTTTTGTGGTTTTGTTTTTGCAGTGTAGACGTACCCACTGGTCCACAAATTGCAATGGCTGGAAGTGGAAGCTAAACAAATTCAGGCTAGAAATAAAGATGTGAAATTTTAACAATGAGGGTAACTAACCCTTGGAACAATTTACCAAGGAGGGTGGAGGATCTTCCTTCGCCTGAAGTCTTTAAATCAAGACTGGATGTGTTTCTAAAAGATATGGGGTAGTGCAACCAGAAATCAAGGGCTTGAAAATTAATTGGATGAAATTGAATGTCCTTTGTGTGGCAGGAGATCAGACTAGATCATAATGGTCCCTTCTGGCCTTAATGCATGAAAACCAGTTACATGATTATGGTATTGAAACCACTTGCTCCATTTTCAGGAATGCTTTGAAGTTTGCTTTGCTAGTATGGTCAGGGCCTGGCCTGAAATGTTGGATTTTCTGCTCTTGGTTGTAGATCAAGCCAGACATAGCTTTGTTTTTAAGGCCTTTTTTTTTCCCCCTGGAAAGTACTGAACAGTTTCATAGATTCATGGATTCTAGGACTGGAAGGGACCTCGAGAGGTCATCGAGTCCAGTCCCCTGCCCTCATGGCAGGACCAAATACTGTCTAGACCATCCCTGATAGACATTTATCTAACCTACTCTTAAATATCTCCAGAGATGGAGATTCCACAACCTCCCTAGGCAATTTATTCCAGTGTTTAACCACCCTGACAGTTAGGAACTTTTTCCTAATGTCCAACCTAAATCTCCCTTGCTGCAGTTTAAGCCCATTGCTGCTGCTTCTATCCTTAGAGGCTAATGTGAACAAGTTTTCTTCCTCCTCCTTATGACACCCTTTTAGATACCTGAAAACTGCTATCATGTCCCCTCTCAGTCTTCTCTTTTCCAAACTAAACAAACCCAATTCTTTCAGCCTTCCTTCATAGGTCATGTTCTCAAGACCTTTAATCATTCTTGTTGCTCTTCACTGTACTCTCTCCAATTTCTCCACATCTTTCTTGAAATGCGGTGCCCAGAACTGGACACAATACTCCAGTTGAGGCCTAACCAGCGCAGAGTAGAGCGGAAGAATGACTTCTCGTATCTTGCTCACAACACACCTGTTAATACATCCCAGAATCATGTTTGCTTTTTTTGCAACAGCATCACATTGTTGACTCATATTTAGCTTGTGGACCACTATAACCCCTAGATCCCTTTCTGCCGTACTCCTTCCTAGACAGTCTCTTCCCATTTAGTATGTGTGAAACTGATTGTTCCTTCCTAAGTGGAGCACTTTGCATTTGTCTTTGTTAAACTTCATCCTGTTTACCTCAGACCATTTCTCCAATTTGTCCAGATCATTTTGAATTATGACCCTGTCTTCCAAAGCAGTTGCAATCCCTCCCAGTTTGGTATCATCTGCAAACTTAATAAGAGTACTTTCTATGCCAATATCTAAGTCGTTGATGAAGATATTGAACAGAGCCGGTCCCAAAACAGATCCCTGCGGAACCCCACTTGTTATACCTTTCCAGCAGGATTGGGAACCATTAATAACTACACTCTGAGTACGGTTATTGAGCCAGTTATGCACCCACCTTATAGTAGCCCCATCTAAATTGTATTTGCCTAGTTTATCGATAAGAATATCATGCGAGACCGTATCAAATGCCTTACTAAAGTCTAGGTATACCACATCCACCGCTTCTCCCTTATCCACAAGACTCATTATCCTATCAAAGAAAGCTATCAGATTGGTTTGACACGATTTGTTCTTTACAAATCCATGCTGGCTATTCCCTATCACCTAACCACCTTCCGAGTGTTTGCAGATGATTTCCTTAATTACTTGCTCCATTATCTTCCCTGACACAGAAGTTAAACTAACTGGTCTGTAGTTTCCTGGGTTGTTTTTATTTCCCTTTTTATAGATGGGCACTATATTTGCCCTTTTCCAGTCTTCTGGAATCTCTCCCGTCTCCCATGATTTTCCAAAGATAATAGCTAGAGGCTCAGATACCTCCTCTATTAGCTCCTTGAGTATTCTAGGATGCATTTCATCAGGCCCTGGGGACTTGCAGACATCTAACTTTTCTAAGTGATTTTTAACTTGTTCTTTTTTTATTTTATCTTCTAAACCTACCCCCTTCCCATTAGTATTCACTATGTTAGGCATTCCTTCAGACTTCTCGGTGAAGACCGAAACAAAGAAGTCATTAAGCATCTCTGCCATTTCCAAGTTTCCTGTTACTGTTTCTCCCCCCTCACTGAGCAGTGGGCCTACCCTGTCCTTGGTCTTCCTCTTGCTTCTAATGTATTGATAAAAAGTCGTCTTGTTTCCCTTTATTCCTGTAGCTAGTTTGAGCTCATTTTGTGCCTTTGCCTTTCTAATCTTGCCCCTGCATTCCTGTGTTGTTTGCCTATATTCATCCTTTGTAATCTGTCCTAGTTTCCATTTTTATATGACTCCTTTTTATTTTTTAGGTCATGCAAAATCTCGTGGTTAAGCCAAGGTGGTCTTTTGCCACATTTTCTATCTTTCCTACCCAGCGGAATAGCTTGCTTTGGGGCCCTTAATAGTGTCCCTTTGAAAAACTGCCAACTCTCCTGAGTTGTTTTTCCCCTCAGTCTTGATTCCCATGGGACCTTACCTATCAGCTCTCTGAGCTTACCAAAATCTGCCTTCCTGAAACCCATTGTCTCTATTTTGCTGTACTCCCTTCTACCCTTCCTTAGAATTGCAAACTCTGATTTCATGATCACTTTCACCCAAGCTGCCTTCCACTTTCAAATTATCAACGAGTTCCTCCTTATTTGTTAAAATCAAGTCTAGAACAGCTTCCCCCCAGTAGGTTTTTCAACCTTCTGAAATAAAAAGTTGTCTGCAATGCAATCCAAGAACTTATTGGATAGTCTGTGCCCCGCTGTGTTATTTTCCCAACATATATCTGGATAGTTGAAGTCCCCCATCATCACCAAATCTTGGGCTTTGGATGATTTTGTTAGTTGTTTAAAAAAAGCCTCATCCACCTCTTCCACCTGGTTAGGTGGCCTGTAGTAGACTCCTAGCATGACATCACCCTTGTTTTTTACCCCTTTTAGCCTAACCCAGAGACCCTCAACATTTCTGTCTCCTATGTCCATCTCCACCTCAGTTGGTGCCCGGCTCTGCAATCTGTTCTGAAATTCCCATAACCAGATCTGTACTTAAACTGAATGTGTTTCTCTCTCCTCTCTCCCCGACCCACCAATCCACTCCAAGGGAGAAAGTGCAGCCAAATAGTACCATCACCAAGACATTGATACTTCTGCCCTTGCTGGCAAATAACCGTGAGAAACGGGGCATAGCACTCGATGGAAAGTTAAAGGATGAAGACACCAACTTGGCTTCCAGTACCATGTGAGTCCTATTCTGAAGGGTACCAACTGATAGAGAGTATC
This sequence comes from Terrapene triunguis, assembly GCF_002925995.2. NCBI lineage: Eukaryota > Metazoa > Chordata > Testudines > Emydidae > Terrapene > Terrapene triunguis. The sequence continues at coordinate 2,505,962 of NW_020664439.1, forward strand.
AGAGGAAGGGAGGGTAGAGAGAGAATATCCTATAATATCACATTCAGTTTTGCGTACAGGTCAAGTTGGAAGAGTGACTTATATTCATTCAGGCTGGGATCTGTTTCACCTTGGTATGCCCCCCAGGATATATTTCCAGGTGTGGAAGGGTATCGGCTGTCCCAAAGTCTCTCAATATGTTTAATCCCTGAGAATGGGATGTGCTCACTTGGCAGCTTGACTCTAGCCATCTGCTAATAGTGCACTGTGTAGTTCTCACGCTGTTTGTTTTTTCTTTTTCTTCCCTGTAGTATTAAGGATGGGATAGACAAGACAGTGCTGGGGATTCTGGTTGCCTACAAGGTGAAGGTGAAACTCATTGTCTCAGGGTAAGAGCAATACACCTGGTATTTGTATAGAATAGAGATGGAAAATGTGCCCATTTTGTAGAATACCCAGTACAGTCCATAGTTAGGAGAAAGGGGGTGCAGTTTAGAACATGCTGACTTGAGATTGGAAGCCTCTAGGCAATGTCATCTCACTTGGCCAGCCCTAAATTCTCCCCAATCTGTAAGGGGAGTACCTTCCTCAGATGCTAGATGCCCCTGCAGCTCAATTCTGAGTGTAGCCTCCTCTATGATTTTGAAAATGTGTTGTTTTTTACGCTGTAAGAGTGCAAATAGAGCTTCAATCAAAAATGTATCTACAAGTCCTCACTTGCCTACTGCACAAGGCTGAGATGCACACCCCTGGGCCCAAACATGCTGTGGTCCAGACCTTCTACCCACTGAGCTTACTGGGAAATGCTGGTGTCATCCCCCACTACTTAGTTCCATGGCGGAAGTTCAGCTTCCTGATATCACTGGCAATATGGAAGGGGACAAGAATAATTCTCAGCTGGTGGGAAGTGTTGATTTGCACTTGCATTCAGCATCACCGGATTCTCTGTGTCTCTATCCTCTTATAATCTAAAACAGGGTCAATGGTTTGGTGTGTAGTTATGATAAAATAACTATTGTCTTGCATGGTCTCCTGGCTTGTGTTTTGATCCATCCTGTGGATTTAGGGGGCAGCCGTGAATGGAGCCATGTGAACATTTGCTGTTTGAGGTTCAGAACCCCCTTCCCTTCCCCATCCATAGGATGGATTTGACAAAGTAACACTTATACATAAGTATCACCTAATCTGATTCTTTACAGTCTGATTTCTTATTCTTGCTTGCTTAATTTTTTGGAGCAGAGATGTTTATATTTGAGCATTGCATTGTGCTGGAGAAGAGAGAAAAGTCATGGGGGTGTTTGGGGAAAGGGCCAATGGGAATTGAATTCAGTGGAGATGCTGCTATAACTCAGTGGTTCATAAACTCATCGAACTACTAAAGATCTGATGGACAACTCTCCTCCCAGCCTCCAATTCCAAATCCCATCTCCCCTTTCCTAGAGCACTTGATTATACCAAAAAAAAAAAAAAAAAAAAATACTGAGACCATGTGAAGAAGATGAGGAAAATGAACTCACTGTAATATAATGGGATGAGGCTTCCTGGTGGTGCCCACTCCACCATTTGTATGTGCTTTTTCTTTCCCACCCTGGTGAGAGGATTTTATGTTAATATGGAATCTTTCTTCCATGCCTGTAGCCCTTACGGCTCTAATTTCTCTAGCTCACTTTGGTTCACTCATGTGTTTGTTACCCCAAATTTTGGTGTCCTCTGCGGAATTGATCATAGCTGAATTTACACAGAAGAAACACCCAGCAAAGATAGACATTAAGTAACAATGCAGGGTGCGGAGATGGGCTTCGGGTTTCTCTAATTTTATTGGCCTAAAGAACCTCTTGAAAGCCTTAGGATCCTGGATTGTGCTCCAGTGAGCAGGAAATATCTGTGTGGAAGCCTTTCAGATGGACCACCTGGAAGTGCTCCGGACCATCAGAACCCCACCGTCAGAGAGCCATTGTGCTAGATGACTGAAGAGAGAATAGGGCATGGGTGGTTAGCTGGAGGCTTTGTCCTTTTTGGATGTATTCATGGAGCAAAGACCCCATTACAAGCACTTTTTGTTTTTCTGTTTACCTAGCATGCTGGGAGATCTCACCTCCAGGTAAAGCTGCTACATTTTCTGCCTTTCCAAACCACACAATCATGGCCATGACACTTTGCCTCCTATCCCCACCCCCCACATAAATTAAAAACCCCTTAACCTGTTAGGTCAAAGGACTCTGAATACTCCAGTGTGATAAAAATGTCCATGCTTTAGTTATGTGCATGGTCTCTAGAGCGGAGCAAAACAAGTAATTTAGGATTAAGCGCAAGCCTTGTGCTAGAACCGATGGTAGAAGACAGCAATGGCTGCAGTTGGGTTTTGAGCGAGCAAATCTGAACTTGGTAGTTTTGGTTTTTGTGAGGACAGGGAACTTTGAATGTAGCTGAGTTTTAGGGATGGGTGGAACTGGACTTCACATCTAGTAGACACGGGTAGATCGTACTGGGGAGGTGTAGCTTGACTGGAACAGGAGTTAATGGGCATGTAGGTATGATGCATTCTCTTCTCTCCCCAAAGTGAAGTCAACACAGAGCTGCCATTCCGTCTCATGCACCCCAAGCCTGAGGAACCGAACATAAGAGGTCAGTAATGCCACATTCCATGCTTTCACTACTTACACCATGTGTTGCAGTCTCTTGCATATTATGATGCTCGCTATGAATGCCTTGATTCCTGCTGTAGGGGAAACCTCAAAATAACATCAGAACAGCCATACTGGGTCAGACAAATGGTCCATCTAGCCCAGTATCCTGTCTTCAGGGCTGGCGCTTCCACTAGGCGACCCTAGGCGGTCGTCTAGGGCGGCAGGATTTGGGGGGCAGCATTTTGCCGCCCTCAGCGGAAATTCGGCGGCGGGGGGTCCTTCCGCTCCGGATCTTCGGTGGAAATTTGGCGGCGGGTCCTTCACTTGCTCCGGGATCCGCCGCTGAAGTGCCCCGAAGACACGGAGCGAAAGGACCCCCGCCGCCGAAGACCCCAGGCCCCCTGAATGCTCAGAGGAGGAGCGCTGCAGCCTAGGGCAGCAAAAACCCTGGCGCCACTCCTGCCTGTCTTCCCACAGTGGCCAGTGCCCAATGCTTCAGGGGGAATGAACAGAAGAGGGCTGTTAATGAGTGATTCAATCTCTGTTGTCCAGTCTCCAAAAGTAATAACAAAATGTTTTTTAAGTACATCAGAAGCAGGAAGCTTGCTAAACAACCAGTGGGGCCCCTTGATGATCGAGATACAAAAGGAGCGCTTAAAGACGATAAAGTCATTGCGGAGAAACTAAATGGATTCTTTGCTTCAGTCTTCACTGCTGAGGATGTTAGGGAGATTCCCAAACCTGAGCTGGCTTTTGTAGGTGACAAATCTGAGGAACTGTCACGGATTGAAGTGTCACGAGAGGAGGTTTTGGAATTAATTGATAAACTTAACATTTAACAAGTCACCGGGACCAGATGGCATTCACCCAAGAGTTCTGAAAGAACTCAAATGTGAAGTTGCGGAACTGTTAACTAAGGTTTGTAACCTGTCCTTTAAATCAGCTTCTGTACCCAATGACTGGAAGTTAGCTAATGTAATGCCAGTATTTAAAAAGGGCTCTAGAGGTGATCCCGGCAATTACAGACCGGTAAGTCTAACGTCTGTACCGGGCAAATTAGTTGAAACAATAGTTAAGAATAAAATTGTCCGACACATGCTCAACAGTTTATGTTTTTCTAATAGTCAACGTGGTTTCTGTAAAGGGAAATCGTGTCTTACTAATCTATTAGAATTCTTTGAAGGGATCAACAAACATGTGGACAAGGGGGATCCAGTGGACATAGTGTACTTAGATTTCTAGAAAGCCTTTGACAAGGTCCCTCACCAAAGGCTCTTATGTAAATTAAGCTGCCATGGGATAAAAGGGAAGGTCCTTTCATGGATTGAGAACTGGTTAAAAGACAGGGAACAAAGGGTAGGAATTAATGGTAAATTCTCAGAATGGAGAGGGGTAACTAGCGGTGTTCCCCAAGGGTCAGTCCTCGGACCGATCCTATTCAACTTATTCATAAATGATCTGGAGAAAGGGGTAAACAGTGAGGTGGCAAAGTTTGCAGATGATACTAAACTGCTCAAGATAGTTAAGACCAAAGCAGACTGTGAAGAACTTCAAAAAGATCTCACAAAACTAAGTGATTGGGCAACAAAATGGCAAATGAAATTTAATGTGGATAAATGTAAAGTAATGCACATTGGAAAAAATAACCCCAACTATACATACAATATGATGGGGGCTAATTTAGCTACAACAAGTCAAGAAAAAGATCTTGGAGTCATCGTGGATAGTTCTCTGAAAATGTCCACGCAGTGTGCAGAGGCGGTCAAAAAAGCAAACAGGATGTTAGGAATCATTAAAAAGGGGATAGATAATAAGACTGAGAATATATTATTGCCCTTATATAAATCGATGGTACGCCCTCATCTCAAATACTGCGTACAGATGTGGTCGTCTCATCTCAAAAAAGATATACTGGCACTAGAAAAGGTTCAGAAAAGGGCAACTAAAATGATTAAGGGTTTGGAACGGGTCCCATATGAGGAGAGATTAAAGAGGCTAGGACTCTTCAGCTTGGAAAAGAGGAGACTAAGGGGGGATATGATAGAGGTATATAAAATCATGAGTGATGTGGAGAAAGTGGATAAGGAAAAGTTATTTACTTATTCCCATAATACAAGAACTAGGGGTCATCAAATGAAATTAATAGGCAGCAGGTTTAAAACAAATAAAAGGAAGTTCTTCTTCATGCAGCGCACAGTCAACTTGTGGAACTCCTTACCTGAGGAGGTTGTGAAGGCTAGGACTATAACAGAGTTTAAAAGAGAACTGGATAAATTCATGGAGGTTAAGTCCATTAATGGCTATTAGCCACGATGGGTAAGGAATGGTGTCCCTAGCCTCTGTTTGTCAGAGGGTGGAGATGGATGGCAGGAGAGAGATCACTTGATCATTACCTGTTAGGTTCACTCCCTCTGGAGCACCTGGCATTGGCCACTGTCGGTAGACAGGATACTGGGCTAGATGGACCTTTGGTCTGACCCAGTATGGCCTTTCTTATGTTCTTATGTCCCAGCTTCTGGCAGTCAGAGGTTTAGGGACACCCAGAGCATGGGTTTATGTCCGTGACTATCTTGGCTAATAGCCATTGATGGACCTACCCTCCGTAAACGTATCTAATTCTTTTTTGAACCCAGTTATGCTTTTGGCTTCACAACATCCCCCTGACAATAAGTTCCACAAGTTGACTGTGCGTTGGGTGAAGAAATACTTCCTGGTTTGTTTTTAAACCTGATGCCTTTGATTTCATTGGTTGATCCCTGGTTCTTGTGTCAAGGGATGGGGTAAATTACACGTCCCTATTCATTTTCTCCACATCAGTCATGATTTTATAGACCTCTATCATATTAAACCCCTCCTCCCCCAGCAGAAGAATCTCCTCCTGAGCAGGGAAGAGACCTGAACTGAGTTTGCTGTGCCAGATAACCTCAAAACATATGTAATGGGCAGGTGGGTGCTGAGGTAATATTATGTTAAACTCTATTATTCCCACCCTATTTCCTGCACTTCAGTTTTACCTTTTTGCTGCAGCACATGTCAGAGTTCTGTCTCTTCCAAAATGTTCGGAAAGCATTACACAGAGTTAAATCTCAGGGCTATTGTATGTAAAACCTTGAATATAGTTAACAGTCCCTAGTCAGCTTCAAAGAAAGAGAGCATCATACAGTTTCTTAGTAATCAAACACTTAATACACACAAACATTGTAAATAGCATTTGGAATAACTATGAATAACTTTTAAACAAAAGCTATGAGATAGTAAAAATACTTGCGCTTTGGTATCTAATATCTAGCTCTTATATAGCACTTTTCGACAGTAGACAAACTTCTCCATTTTGTTACTTTTACACATTTAAATGCAAGATTTCAATATTTACAAAACACTTACAATTCTCTGTTTTTAACCTGCACACACAAACACCTCCCCTCTGATTTTCTTTCAGACATGATTTCTCAGGCTTTATCGTATGGCCATAATATATAGTGTGTGTGTCACCTGGACTCTTCAGAGCTTGAGAAGAAGGGCAGTCTCTCTCTGCTTTCCAAATGTGTGTCAGCCTTGTCAGCAAACAAGTCTGGGATTCTTATAGCTAGCAAAATTCCAGTCCTTGGATTAATAGTTGACTGGTTTCAGTTGCTGGTAAAACAGAAATCTGTAGCCTGTATCCAGAGTGGTACAAGCCCTCAAAGCAGACACCATCTCTTGGTCAATTAGCTACTGAGTCCCCAGGGCTGTCTTCAACTACTGTATTTATAACCTTTCCCCCATGAGCTCTGACTGGCTCAGCTCTCAGATGGTGCATATGTGAGGAACCTGCAAGGCTGCTTGTCCTAAATGGAACCTTCCTAATGGGCGCCGACTTCCCCTCTTTCCCCTGGGTGCTCGGCCCCCACTCTGCCCCTAGCCCCGCCCCCACTCCACCCCTTCCATGAGGCCCCACCCCCATTCCAACCCCTTCCCCAAAGTCCCCGCCCCAACTCTGCCCCCTCCCTGCCCCATTCCAACTCCTTCCCCAAATCCCTGCCCCGGCCCCACCTCCTCCCCTGAGCGTGCCATGTTCCCACTCTTCCCTCCCCCACCCCCGAGCGTGCTAACGCTGCCAAACAGTTATTTGGCAGCGGCCGGGCGGGAAGCACTGGGAGGTAGGCGAAGGAGCGGAGACACGGCATGCTCGGGGGGGAGGAGGAGGTGGGGCAGGGGAGCAGGGGAGCTTGGCTGCCAGTGGGTGCAGAGCACCCACTAATTTTTCCCCATGGGTGCTCCAGCCCCAGAGCACCCACTGAGTCGGTGCCTATGCGAGGCCTCTTATGCCACTTCAGAAACAGGTACTGAGCCTATCTAATAACTGACACACCTTATTGCTAGATGTTTCTAGGCCCTTCTAGCTGAGTTGCCCTGCCTTCTGCATGTGTGCAGAGACAGTATTCAAAGAAAAATTCCTTGCTTCTCCACTGCTTCTCTCCCTGTCTTTGGGCCCGCAAAATAAATAAATTAAATGCCCAAAGCTAAAGCACGGCATTATGTGCAATCCTGTTGTGCCCAAGAACATAGCTATTGCTCTTTGGGATGGAGCGAGAACTACAGGACAAGTTTAGCAAAGAGGTGATGCCAAGTCAAATGAGCAAACCAACCCTGATGTACCGAAAGGAAAGGGTCAGAGGGGACAAAAGGGAAGGGTTCTGTAGAGATGGGCATTTTGTCCTAAACTGTAACCCCCACTTGAAAGGGACAGACATCGATCCTGTCTTCTTTAATCTGCTTTGAATTAGAGGAGGACACTGGTACCGAGAGAGAGAAAACACAAATCAGGGCACAGACTAAACGTCCTATCCATGTTAATTTTGCCCTTGTTAGGAAGTGAAACTCAGTTCCAGCTAACATGGCTCTGGATAGGGTGTAATGTTTTCATAGAGCTGTTCAAGGCTGGGTAGTGACCTGGTCTAAAAAGAGTAATCTAATTTTTTAAAACATATTTGTATTAAAGCCATGCCCGGCCAAGGCAGCCAGCACGCCGCGAACTGAAGGAATTTCTAAAACTGTTTGTCATACTAGATTTCCCTTTGATGGGAATCTTAAACTGCACGACAGAGAAGGAAAAATGCCACACCAAATTCGTAGGCAGAACTATAACTAGCGAGACACCTAGTGGCCATAAAGTATATGGCAGGATATGCTGAATAAATAAGACAGCGGAGCTCAATATTCTAACTCCATGATAAGAAGTTGAGCCACCAAATCAAAACAAAAAACTAAAGCATTTGAACTAAATGCTTGCTCCATAGCAGTGTTAAGGAGACACATGGCTCCACAAATATATGAGAAACACCAGACTCTAAGCTTCGCACATTGACTTCAGGGGAGGGAATGAGTAACAAACGGTTTGTTACTCCTCAAGCAAGCAGATTAAAGAAGACAGTGTTGCCAACTGTTGTGACTTTATCATCATGAGTGTTGTCATGTTTTGGAGTCTTTCTTAGAAGCCTCAATGGCTGGAATCAAGAGCGCATGAGAATCTCACCTTTCATTTACAATATTTCTAACTCTCATGGCTGCAGAGAAAAGCTTGAAAATATTAGCGAGTATAACCTGAGGGCTCAAAGCAGGAGGCAAATCAAAAACCCAAAATCCCATGGATTTTTTTTTTTAATTGCATGATTTTTTGTGTGTGGCATGGTGCGTTTTTTGAACGCTTGCTGTCAGCAAAGCCCTCTTCTACTTCCCCACACTTCAGGCAGATAATTTTGGCAGAAGACTGTAGAGTATCAGGAGAAATGGAGGGCAGGCAGATATCACATCTGAATAGATGCAGAGTGCTTCAAATTAAGACCGCTTCCACATTTGCAAGAAGTTGGCACATACTCTTTCAATGCATGTGTATAAAATATAAAAATAGGGCACCTTCATACACACGTGGAGGGGAGGGGGGGAAGACGTTATAAGGGACATTGTGCCAACATTGTATTTGTAATAAACTTCCTAATTTTGGAAAATTTCCATTGCTGATCACCATTTAAATAGAATATCATACGGGTTTTTAAACTAAAGATTGCTTTACAGAAATCAGAACTATTTTTTCCTTCTCCCCTCTTGATGTTTATAAGGGTCTTTCCAGCAAGGGAGAAACTGATTAACTGTGCAGAGGAAACAGTGGAAATGACTGGAGATCTTCAAGGGTAACATTTTTCAAGTGTCTAAGTGATTAAGGAGCCAAAGTCTCATTGAAAATTCATAGGATTTTTCAGCTCCAGAGTCATGTAGAGCACAATTTTTGAAAATGTCTGAGTCCCATTGTCTTAGGAGACCCTGAGTCATTTTTGAAAGCAAAACAAAGCTCCTAAATCATCTAGGTACTTTTGCAAACTTCACTCAAATTGCTATCAAATGCACAATGTAAATAAACGGGGTTTGGGGGTGGGAACACTTACTAACTTTTCAGTTCTAGTGACTTCAGTAGATATATTTTCAGACATAATTGTTTGGTTTTTTTTTTTTTTAAGTTCACTATGTTTCTTTAAATTATTCCCCAAAAACATTACCACAACTAAGGGTTTGTCTTCACTGCAGTGTTGGGTCAAGATATAACTTGTGTTACCCCTAACCCGCTTCCTGTCCACAAATACATCTGTAGCTCGAATTAAAGGGTGCTTTAAACTCAAGCTAGCTGGCCCGTCTGGGTGTGAGCTGAAGTTTCAGTGTTGCTGATGTTCAAGCTAATAATGTAGTGACCAGCTACAGGCTCCAGCTACTGTTTGCACAACTCCTCAGATACTAATCCAATTGCTTTGTGTAGCTTGCCTGTCCTTTTGCAGTGTGGCCACTCTTACTTGAGCTAGGCTAACTTGACTGTACTGATTCAGGCTAGGTGTTGCAGTGAAGATGAGCCCTAAGTGTAACAAACAGTGAGCACATCTGTATGTATACCATGGCTAACATTGGGAATCAAATCTGATTTGTTGCAAAATAGCACTCTAGATGGACTTGCACTCCTGTGGACGCAGATACTTGGGATTAGTTTATCTGACTAGGAGAGTGTAATACTTCGTCCTACTGTGCATGAGCTTTGGGCCTGATCCCAGCAAAGATACTTCTTTCTTGATACCTAATTGTTACTCCTGTAATTCAAATAGAATGGGAATTGAAGATTACAGGTTTGATTGATGCAGACAGCTGTGGTGTTTGTTTGGAGCTACAGTTCATTACATAAGCATGTGTGCGCACGTGCCCTCATGTTCAAACATTCAGCAACCTAACAATGGAAGTAGGCCTGGTGCCTCTATGGGAAAATGCTAATGCCAGAGCCATGGGGTCTTCCTCTTACTTCAATCCAGTCTCAGCCAGAGTATAGATCTGTTTTTTTTCTTGGCCTTAAAAAGGATACATTGGAAATTCAGGATTGCAAAACATCCCTCTCAAACGCTTCACCACCACATCCTCTTACCAAAGATGCAGCCCATATATCATTTGCTAAATCACAGTCCTCTCTAACAGTTCATTTTTAGGTTATCATACAGATGAAAATAGTAGATTTTCTATAACTTAATAACAGGACAGACTCGCCAATAATTGTGTGGGGAACCCTAAAAGCAGTTAATTGGGGAAAGAAATGCCTTCACTTCAAAAAAGTAAACACAATGAACAAAATAAAGTCCCTTTGAAACCTGCATAGCAGATTTAGAAACACAACATGAGTGTGTTTTAGGGTCCCAGAATAGAGAATAAAACCTACCAAATTAAGATGGTAAACTGAAAATCTTTCCAGATCCTGCAGTTTCTGGCTTCCTGTATTATCTCTAGTCACTATTCCTGTTAGTGATTTCGTGCTTTTGATTTGTGATAGTGATTCCACCAGTTTTTCACTGAACTCTGAGAAAAAAGATGTGCTTCATTAGTTCCAAATTAGATGTTATTTCATTAAGTGGATCAAAAGTTAATTGCAGAGACTGAGCTGCAGCAAACAGTGTTTAGGGAATCTAGAAGCACCAGGAGATAGACTCAGGCTACGTCTTCACTACGGGGGGGGGGAGGTCGATTTAAGATATGCAAATTCAGCTACGCGAATAGCGTAGCTGAATTCGACGTATCGCAGCCGACTTACCCCGCTGTAAGGACGGTGGCAAAATCGACCTCCGCGGCTTCCCGTCGAGGGCGCTTACTCCCACCTCCGCTGGTGGAGTAAGAGCGTTGATTCGGGGATCGACTGTCGCGTCCCGACGAGACGCGATAATTCGATCCCTGAGAGGTCGATTTCTACCCGCCGATTCAGGCGGGTAGTGTAGACCTAGCCTAATTCTTTTAGCTGATTGTGCAACCTCTAAGAGGGATAGATAAATGCATTTATGTGTGGGGACTTTGAGATCAGTTGTTGTCCTCATCTTTTCTGTTCCCTTCATTATTGCTGATGAGCTAAAAGTTACCAATTGTCTGTTATGCCTCCCTACTTACTTTGCTGTCTCGTTTTTTTGGGGGGGGAGGGGGGGAAGGGCGGGATGCAATTGAGAAACAGGAAGGAGATCATATTATAAAGCCAAAAATATAGTGGGATTAAAATGCCAGGGGAGAAAACTATATTAAGATACCCTCAGTGGGCTGGGCTAAGCTAATTCCACCTCTGTTTCTCCCCCTGCCCCATCACCACCCAAAAAACTCACCCAGGATTATACAGGGTCAGAGTAAATAGAATGTATCCAGTATCAGCATGTTTATTTGTGCAGGGATGAATTGAGCCTAGGGAATCTCAAACATAGTGTGAAGCAGAGGAAGCAGTCGAGGGTTTGGTCTCTTTCTCTCACCACATTTTCTACTGGTCTATGCTGGCACAGCTCCATTTAAATAAATGGAGCTGTGCTGAGTTGCATCAGCAGATTTTGTCCCTTAAATGTGTTTATAAATGATACAGTGCTGTTTTGAAAGTTAAAAGCTTATATCGGAAGTGTAGGGCTATTGCTAACTATTCTCTCCTTTTTTATTTCTATGCCTGGGGGACGGACAGGAACGGATTACTACCTTTCCTTTCTCAGATTTCTGTATAGTCTCAGTGCCTTGGATTTCTCATACAGTGTGTACACATTGGTTGCATCTCTTTAAACCTTATTTCATACCTGTAATATACTTAGCTACATAGTAACTTTTCAAAAATTACTAAAATTGAAAAAAATATCAGTAAACATGCTCCGCCACCTCCCCCCAAGAACTAGGAGAGGATAAAAATCAGGCTTATAATAGAAATTACCATCTGTCCCAACTTTAATTCTATAGATTTATTGCTCTGATTGCACAATGCAAGCTTATAGCACCATGTGATGAAATACTATTTTTTGTCCTGCGAGACAACTCCCCCCACCCGCCTCAAATCTGAAAGGCCGAGTTGTAGTTATTTAGATGTTGGATTGTTGCAAGAAATTGCATAGCCTTGTTCAGGCTCTTGAGAACTTTAGCTACATGATAATTGTACATGAACTAAGAGGCTAAGAATGACATTGCATCGGCGCAAGAATCTGGCCCAAGCCCTGCTAGTGTGTGTTGGCCTTTAGCAAATGAGCCTGTAGGAAGGAAAGGCTGCTTTAAGCTAAAATTAGTATAATTGCGTCTTTCGGAGCATAATCTTACCTAGCAGTGTGTCATGGGTGTTATGGTGCTGCATATAGCACAGTACCTACCTATGTAACTCGTCTCCTGACAATCTCTAAATCTGACTAAAACCCCTGCCTGTTATATAAAATTGACTGCGTACTGCACTTGTGGATACCACTAAGCTTCGCCCACATCAGTGATGTCATCGTTTCCTTAGTAACTATCATACTTCAAATGGGAGAAAAAGCAAAAGACTGTATTTAAAGAAAAAAATTTAACACCACTGATTCAAAAGCAAAACGGTGTGTGATGGCAGTTCTAAAAGTATTGCTCTAAATATTTAATTTCCAACTCATTTCAATTGAGCATGGACCATTGGGTGAGATTCATACATCCCAGATTTCTTAATGGAGTCAATGAGTACAGTAAATGACCCTCTGAGTATGAAATACAAACACAGACCCATGCTTTAAAAAAGGATCCACTAATTTTAGGCGGTTCTGTTTATGGGTGCTGGGTCTGATGCACTTTAAAGGCCTGGTTTTCAGAAGTGCTGAGAATCATCCGTTCATTGACTTCAGCTGGAGTTGTGGGTGCTTAACACCACTGGGAGTCAAGAGCTCAGTGTCCTGAGTTGGCACCAAGTTACTAAGACACCCAGAATCAGACACTGACCACTTCTGGGACAGTCTGGCCTAGCTGGCTGCAGTTAAGCTCGGGGGGATGGGTGGGTGATGCAGCTGTCACTGGGTGAACTAAAGTGACCAGAAAAGCAGACACCCTCCCCTCCCCCCCAAAACAAAACAAAAAAAACCCTCCACCACCACAACACAGTACACTATGCTTAATCACTGCTTTATGGAGAGACCGCTGAAGGCACCAAGTTAGCCAAAGGGAAGCGAGCAGCAATGAATGCTGCCTCATTGGGAAAGCATAGGTTAAAATCCTATCGTGTGAATGCATTCAGCTAGTGCCAAAGGGTTAAGTGTAAGATTTAAGCAAGTGTAAAATTCTGAGCTCTGCACTTTAAAATAAAAGCTGCCAAAGAAAAGAGCTGAAATGGGGTCCCTACCACTTTGTCTTCTGTACAGCGTTTGATTTAATTGACTTACTTCTTCTGGTTCAGGCTGGCTACTTAAATAAGAGTGACAGACCAATTAAGAGGAACACCGTGTCACAAAACAGTATCACCTCTGTTTGGTGCTAATAGGTGAGCCCACAGACGCCTTTCACAGCAGTTGTTCCTAGCAAGCCAGTGTGGGAAGTTCTTTTTTAGCTCCTTAGCCCCTTTGATGTCTGAGCTCTGCTGATGGAATATGTTTCCACTAAGAGCTTTAGTTCCATAATTATACTGGAATAAACTCTCTTATTCCAGACTGAGGGCAGGTCTACACTATGGGGCACAGTCGATCTTAGTTACATAACTCCAGCTACGTGAATAGCTTAGGTTGACTTTTTGCGGTGTCTACACCGCGCTGGGTCAACAAGAGAAACTCTCCCATCGACTTACCTTATGCGTCTCGTTCCGGAGTCGACCGGAGAGCGAGTAGCGGTCGATTTAGCGGGTCTTCAACCCCCGGTGGATCGATCGCCGTGCATTGATTCCCCCAGTAAGTGGAGTCAAGCCCTGAGCGTCCACATGGGGAGTTATGCTGATATAGCTATAGCTATGGTATAGTTACTCTGCTGTAGCTATGCCAGTCAGTTTCCACATGTAAACAGGCCCTAAAGTGATTTAATTTTGCTTCATCCGGGCACCATTATTTTATGCACTGAGATAGAGTTCATGACATAAGGTTTTTCTGGGTTGCTCCTCAAGCTCCAGAAAAAAACACCAGTTCCTAAACAAGTTATCTTTTTGTCTCTTCTTATTTTGTGAGATTCCTGTTTAGCTTTAGAGTAAACTCTATTCTAACCCTCTGCTGTGTCTCCTCTTTCCTTTTTTATGCGTGCTGGTAATTACAGTGATGGAGAGGTATGAAGCTTCTTTTTAATATTGTCCCGCTGGTCATTCTAGCTCCTGGTGAATTAACGCATCTGAAATTCCCCTAGTCTTGTCCAGAACCGTAATGTAGAATGAGCAAGATGAGACCGGTTCCACAGGCTAATTCTAGTAGTCTGTAAAGGCCCTTCCTGTTTCCAAGCTGTCCAGCTGGAGATGATGCTATTCAGCAGGGAAGGACATGTTACAGCATTTAGTAAACTTCCATGGCTACTATCCTGACTGGTGTAGAAAACACCTGCTGACTGCTGTCCCAGCTGGCTCAACAGGGCTGGGTTGTAGGCATGTGATCCAAAGCCCATTGAAGTCAATGGAAAGACACCATTGATTTCAGGGGGCTTTGGTTCAGGACTTAAGACACCACTGGTGAAGTGAGAGGGCACTGCATGTAAGGGGAAGAGAGAAGTGACGATGAAGGGCTCCCAGTGGAAAACTGAGCTCAGTATAAAGGGGGTATGCCGTTTTGAAAGGCCTGTCTTTCCTTCATTTCAGTGCCCAGGATGAAGACCTGGTATTTGAGGAGTTTTCTCGTCAACAGCTGCAACATTTGGATGAAGATGAGAATAAGGCTGTTTCTCCAAATGATGAGTGATTTGGAGAACAGGCTTCTGGAGGAGCTACGGGGTCTGATGGTAGTTACAAACACGTTAGGATGTAGTTTTTTGTTTGTATTAAACTGCCAGGTCTTGCTGTCGTAATGTGATATCTCTAGGTGCGCTGTCAGCAGCAGGGATCAAACTCTGGAGCAGTGGATCTAAAAGCATGATCCTCTCCTGCCTGGACTAAAAGACCTGGCTTTGTTAGCCAAAGGATGTAGCAGACTCAAACCTCTGTGGTTCAGCCACTAGAGATGAACAGAGAGGATAATGAGTCAATGTTTATTTACGATGCTACCAAATAAAAAGGTTATTAAAGCCAAGCTGATGATGATTTTGTAGCGTCTGAATTTTCTCCTAGTTTGCTTAGCTTAATGTTAGATCAAAGAGCCACTGACTCAAAAGTTCTAGTTAATTAAGTTCTGGTGATCTTGACCAACAAACTCCTTGTGTAATCTGAGCAAGGGGAGGAATGGTTTGAAGGGTTACCTAGCCAGCCCTTGGTGATGTGCTAGAGCCCCTCAATGGCTTACAAGAAGCTGCTGTTTGTTTTTCTTTTGATCACTTTTGCATCTAAATTCTGTCAAGGTCATTGAATAAGATTTGCATTGAGAGTCCAGCCCCTGCCATAAAGCATGCAGTTTACTTCCCTTTCTGAAGGACTGCAATCTAGCACTAGCAAAATCTGATAATGTTTTGTGATCTCATGATCGTTGCTTCAATCCTGTTTTTTTTTTTTTTCCCCAGTGGTTCTCAGCCAGAGCTTTGTCTCTAGTCAGCAGTATATTTTGCAAAACTTATTCTGCGCTGCTTGTAATGCTGTGCTACACTGCTCATTTAACAAGGTGGAAAACAGCCACCTTAGTAAAGATGGATGAGCAATCTGCATTGTGCATTAAACCGAAGGTTTTACCCCATTAACCAAAACTCCTGCACACAAACAGGAATTGCCGTAACAGATCAGACCAGGGTTTCATGTAGTCCAGTACCGTGTCCGACAGTGGCTAATATTGGATGCTTCTGAGGTAGGTGCAATAAAACCCAAAAGCTGGACAATTATGTAATAATTTTTCCCATGGGCAGGTTTCTTCCCAACATCCATCTGTTAGAGACTGGCTTGTGTGCCCTAAAGCGTGAGTGTTTATGTTCTTCCAAACTTTGGATTTTTTTAAAGATACTATCTATTGTTTCTCTGCATGTTCTCATTATCCAGGTAACTGTCTAAACTTTTCTTGAATCTTGCTGAGCTCTTGACCTCAGTGATTCCTTGAGGCAATGAGTTCCACTGGCTAACTGCTGTGTGTGTGTGTGTGTGTGTATGTATGTGTGTGTATATATATATATATATGAATATGAGAGAGGGAAAAAAAAATATCCTTTTTGGTTCTAAATATGGTGCCTGTCAATTTAATCAAATGTCATTGTACCAGGGTGACTTGCCCCATTAAGAGCTCGAGGCTGGGGCCACCTAACCCCAGTTACTAAGAGAGCACACATGAGCAGGGGTTACCTGATTCCACTGTAAAGAGCAGCAAGAAGAAGCCAGGCTCTAGTCCTGCACTGGGAGAGTGAGTTTGTTCCCAGGAAGAACAGAGTGTGGATAGAAGCTGCTGAAGTGAGTGGGGGTCAGCAGAGAAACCTGGGGCATGAGACACAAGCCCGGAAATGGACTTGAGAACTTTGTTGAATGTTTTGTTAATTTAACAAACCAGAACCCAAGAAGGGCTATGAAGGGACAAAAGGGTTTGTGATTTACTGAAAAAGCCCCTTGAAGGGGGAAACTGAGGCAAGGGGACTTCCCAGAGGCTAGGTGGGAGGTGCTTGGGAGACCACCCAATGACAGTCCCTAATTTAATTTCTCCCTCCATCATGTCCTGCATGGTGATCTCAAATTCACTAATATGAATCTGTGCTTCCTACTCCAGGCATGGGAAGATGCGATTAAGCAGTTTCTTATCTGGGTCTTAGTTCAGCTAACAGGAGAGGACCCTGTGGAACAGCAGTGGAAACAGGGACACAGAGGCTGTTGAAGTCCTTTTCCTCACCAATGGGCAGTATTTTTCTTGAAAGCCAGCTCTGAGTAGGTGTCATTCTCAACCTGATCCAAATACACTGCGCAGCTGGATGAGGTCAAAGTTGCCCTCTTCCTCGGTTGGGCTTTCTATGGTAATGATAACAGAACATAAACCTCCACCTCAGCTTTCTCCCCAGCCAGGCTGTTCTTAGGGCTTCCTATGTGGCCTCCTTACATCTTCCCTTAGTTCCTTGAGCAGAGGCTGCTGCCATTGCTCATCTGGATTCTGGTGGAGTTAACAAGCCCATTTATCACAATAACTCACAAAAGATCTGAGCAGCTTTATGCAGGGTTCTAATGTTCCCTAACAGGGTGCGTTAAAAGAAGAGCCTGGGTACTCCCTCTACCCCAATCAAAGTAGGTCCACACTGCATGCTGCTTCTGATGGCAGGTAGCTCACATATGCGTATAGCTCTCTAGCACGGGTATAAATAGCAGTGTAGCTGTGAGGCATGGCTTAGGGTAGTAAAGACATGCCTGAAGGATGGGGGTGTGTGAGTATGTACCATATATGCTCTCTGCTTGCCCAAGCCAGGCCTCCCCATCTGCACTGCTATTAGCAGTGTAGCGTCCTGTTGCAAGAGACTTCCCTCCCCCTAGGAAAAGACTTCCCAGTGGGGAAAGGCTCTGACAGTGGGGAGAAGCTGAAACCTTTCCCTGCTGCTTTCCCCCTGCTGGAACCTTTCCCTGACGCATGCAGTTACACACTGCAGAGTGGGCACAGCCTGCTTTTCACTGTGCCATGTAGCTACACTTACCCTGTGCGCTGCCACCAGCGGTATGCAGTGTAGACATAGCTTCAGAGAGAACTATCTGGTTTGTCATTGCTGAGACTTAGGTTTCTGTGCCTCAGTTAAGGCACCAAAACCAGTCAAAAAACCAAAGCCAGCCATGTCTAGGCTATGACATACCCCAACCATATTAATGCACCTGTGTAACACTGCATTTTAATTTATTTTACTCCATTTTGTCACAACTGTGTTTATCTTTATCAAAGTTGGTGTGATGGGTTCCCCCCATGGTGCCACCTGGAAGTGGGGTACCACTGAGCCCTCTGACCCACCAGCCTGGCTCCCTCTCACACTGTGCTGCTGTGACATTCTGCAAACCTACTCCTGGTCTTACACTCCACCAGCATACACACAGTCAGGGATACGCCCAACTGCACTTACATGCAGGCTCGCTAAACAGCCACTGCATGTGAACCAATAATAGAGAGGCTACAGCCACAATAACAACCAGCCTAGGATCCCAGAGCCATACTGTCCTGCCCTGGTCCAAACCCCAACCAGTATGAATTTATTATCCAGTTCGCCTCCCCCTCCGTGTGGAGAGGAAATGCAACAGTCCCTCTGAGCTAAGATTCCCACGCACTTCACTCCAAACTCACTGGTTTAGATCAAAACATAAAACAAATGTATTAACTACAAAAGATAGCAAACAGATCAAAGCAGATTCCCTAGTAAATAAACAAAAATGAAAACTAAGTCTACCACACTAGTTAAGTGGTTCTCAACCTATTTATCACTGTGGGCTGCATATGCAGCTGTGTGTGTTATGTGGGCCGCATCTACACAATATATATACTACTTGTATGGCGTTGAGGATGTCACATGGGCTGCACATGGGTGCTGTTTGGGCCACAAGTGGCCCACTGGCTGTAGGTTGAGAACCACTGCACTAGCTATATTGAATATGAACTAGCAGTTTCTCACTCTGAGAAATGGTACAAGCAGGCTGCAGATTCTTAAGGCACAAGCTACACTTGTTTTGCAGCTTGGAATCCCCAGGTGTTTCATACACAGGCTAGAAATCTCTTTAGCCTGGGTCCAGCACTTCTCCCCGTTCAGTCTTTGTTCCTCAGGTGTTTCCAGGAGTCTTCTTGTGTGGGGAGTGAAGAACCCAGATAATGTCACTCCCTGCCTTATGTAACTTTAGCATATGGCAGGAACCCTTTGTTTCAAAACTTAGTTCCCAGACCAGTTTGTGGAAAAACACTAAAATCCCAAGATGGAATCCAGAATCGTGTGGCCTGGTCACATGTCCTTGTAGAGTCATAGCAGCTATTACTTACAGGCTATCTGGGGTGTTCTCAGGAAGGCTCACCAGGTGGGAGATAAGCTTCTCATTGCCCTGAATAGGTCCTTCTCAACCATCTATCTAGATTGAAAGCATCTTGTCTACTGAGCATTACCCAGGTGTAACTACATTTGAAGTACAGATACATAGTCGGTATTTGTAACATCAGATACAAAAATGATACATGCATACAAATTAGGATAACCCTATTCAGCAAATCATAACTTTTCCAATGACACCTTACATGACCCATCTTGCATAATGTGCATCATAATAATGCCATAATTATATAATAATATCACTATGAAGACTATGGGGTGCAGTGTCACAGTTGGGTCAAGTGGAAGAGTGATCAATATCCTTTTCTAAGTTTTGCATGTTTTGCTACTAACAGACACATCACTACCCATTTTCTATTGTTCACTGGTAGATTTAATTCCTCTACTGATTTCAACACGGATCTTTGGAGAGGGTCAGATTTTTGTATTCAGAAATGTGGAAAGGCTTTTTTATTTATTCCTCTAGTACAGCGTTTCTCAAACTGGGGTC
This sequence comes from Terrapene triunguis, assembly GCF_002925995.2. Lineage (NCBI taxonomy): Eukaryota > Metazoa > Chordata > Testudines > Emydidae > Terrapene > Terrapene triunguis. Next base: position 2,525,435 of record NW_020664439.1, read on the forward strand.
TGTGGACCCCATACTCCAGGGAGTCTGCTGGCCCTGCTGATCAACTCCCACTCCTCCCTCCCAGTGCCTCCTGCATGCCAGGGAACAGCTGTTCAGTGGCATGCGGGAGGCGCTGGGAGGGATGGGGAGGAGTGGGGATGGGGCACGCTCTGGGGAGGGGGCAGAATCATGTCTGGGGCCACTGGCCCTGATGATCAACTTCTCCCCCTCCCTCCCTCAATTCCTCCCACTCCCTCCCAGTGCCTCCTGCACGCTGGGAGAACAGCTGTTCAGCGGCGTGCGGGAGGCACTGGGAGGAGTGGGGATGGTGCATGCTTGGGGGAGGGTTGGAATCATATCTGGGGCCACTGGCCCCGCTAATCAACTCCTCCCTCTCCCTCCCAGTCAGGGCCGGTGCAAGGAAGTTTCATGCCCTAGGCGAAACTTCCACCTTGCGCCACCCCCACACCCAGCTAACTCCACCCCCTCATGGCAGCTAACCACGCCCCTCCCACCAGAGGAGCCCCCCCGCAGCAGTTACCCCCCCTCTGCAGCTAACCCCACCCGGGGAGCCCCCCTCCACGGCAGCTAACCCCGCTCGCCACCCAACCCCGCCCAGGGAGCCCGCCCCAGCTCACCTCCGGTCCGCCTCCTCCGCTGAGCACGCCGGCGCCGCTCTAATTCTCCTCCCCTCCCAGGCTTGCAGCGCCGATTGGAGGAGAATTAGAGCGGGGGCTGTGCGCTCAGCGGAGGAGGCAGAGTGGAGGTGATCTGGGGCGGGGAGAGGTTCACCTGTGCGCCCCCCCCCGTTACTGCGGGCCCCCCCCCCCGTGCCCCCCCCCACCCCAGCTCACCTCCACTCCACCTCCTCGCCTGAGCAGGCCTTTAGGCGGCCGCCTAGTTTGCCTAGTGGTTGCACCCAGGGCCGGCTTTAGCAGGTGCGGGGCCCCACGCCGGGACGCAAATTGTCTCGCGCACCCCCCACCCCAACTCCGCCCCGGCCCCGCCCCGACTCCGCCCCCTCCCTGCCCCATTGGATCCCTCCCCAAATCCCCGCCCTGGCCCCACCCCCTCACTGCCCCATTGGATCCCTCCCCAAATCCCCGCCCTGGCCCCGCCTCTTCCCCAGCACGCCTCATTCCTCCTCCTAACCCCTCCCTCCCAGGCTTGCGCTGATCAGCTGTATGGCGGCGCAAGTGCTGGAGGGACGGGGGAGAAGCAGGACGCAGCTTTTTTTTTTTTTTTTTTTTTTTTT
>NW_020664439.1:2526768-2556936 GCF_002925995.2 Terrapene triunguis
TTTTTTTTTTTTTTTTTTTTTTTTTCCCCTCTCTGCTGGCAGCCCCGGACGTTACGGGGCCCTCTTAGGTGCGGGGCCCCATTCCGGGCAATCGGCCGAATCGGCTTAAAGCCGGCCCTGGTTGCACCGGCCCTGCTCCCAGTGCCCCCTGCACACCAGGGAACAGCTGTTTCGTGGCGTGCAGGAGGTGCTGGGAGGGAGGGGAAGAAGCAAGGACGGGGCGCAGTCGGGGGAGGGGACGGAAAGAGGGCGGGGAAGAGGAGGGGCAGGGGTGGGACCTTGGGGGAAGGGGTGGAGTGGGGGCAGGGCCTGAGTGGTCGGCTTGGAGGTCCACGAAAATGTTTAAATCAAAATGGGGATCCTCGGGTTGCTAAAGCTTGAGAACTGCTGCTCTAGTATTTTTTTGTAATTCAAGGGAAGAAGACATGGGCAAGTTTAGCAGAAGGTTGATAGCATCTCCAACTTTTACACCGGTTAACCAAGCCTGTTTTATAGAGATGGTCCAGCATCCAGTGAACTCTGTTTAAGATAGTCTTGAAAAAATTAACTGGATGTATTTCTGACATTCTTCCTAATCTTTTTTTAAGCATGAGTTAGGTAATGCAGTTTCCCACTTATCTTTTAGCTCCAGCTTCAGGGGCTATGACAGAGTTGAGCTTTTTGTATATCTGGCCTGCAAGGTGTCCTGAGCTTCCTCACAAAATCGTCTACTGCAGACAATTTCTGAAAGTTCAATGTAGTACTAAGTAATAATGCACAGCGCTGTGAATGAGGCAGGGATGGACTTGCTCAAAACAATGATTAGTAAGGCTAAAATTTAGTCACGGGTATTTTTGGTAAAAGTCCTGGACAGGTCATGGGCAATAAATAAAAATACCTGTGACTAAATCTCTCCTTCTGGGGCCTGCTGCTCGAGGGGGCCCGTGCTGAGGGAGGACCTTCCTCCAGTGCTGGGGGTTGACTGCCCCCTGGCCTCTGCTCCCGGGGACTGCTCTCCGACGGCCTCCGGGCCGCTGCTCCAGCCATCCCAGAACAGCTTCTGCTCCGGAGATCCATGGGGCACCCCCAGGACCTCTGCTTGGGTGCTCCCTGGAGCCAGCCACATCAGCCGCTGTTCCGGTGGTCCCTGGAGCCAGCTGCCTGGGGCCGCCCGAGCAGCAGCCAGTGTGGCTGGCCCTGGGGCAGCGCCTGGGACCGCTGTTCGAAGCTCCCAAGGGGCCTCCCCCAGGACCGCTGTTTGGGCGGTCCCCTGGACCAGCTGCACTGGCCACTGCTTGCATAGTCCCTGGAGCCAGCTGCCCCAGGCCTCTCGAGCAGCAGCTGGTGCGGCTGGCCCCTGGGACTGCCGAAGCAGCTGGCCCCAGGTCGCTCCAGCAGCGGCCGGTATGGCTGGCCGGGGGCACCCGAGCAGCTGGCCCTGGGGAAGTCAGAGGTGGTAGAAAGTCACGGAATCCATGACTTCTGCAACCTCAGTGAAAGAATCGCAGATTTAATGATTAGTATCCATTTTCTCAGGTTGGCCTAGACTTTCAGCAACTAACTTTGTACTAGCACTTTTAACTCTCTTGCAGGGAGGGAGGAGAATTCAGCTTTTTCAATCTGCTCATTAGCTCCCAGCAAGTGAAGCTGAACTTTCTTGTCCCTTGACCAAAAGATGCTGACCTTTGTCTTTAGTTTCAGGGTGATTAGCCTTTTATCTTTCATGCATTCTGGTTCTGAGGTTACACTGTCTTCTAAGAAACCAAACATTTAGGCCTGGTCTACACTAACCCCCCAATTCGAACTAAGGTACGCAACTTCAGCTACGTGAATAACGTAGCTGAAGTTCGAAGTACCTTAGTTCGAACTTACCTTGGTCCAGACGCGGCAGGCAGGCTCCCCCGTCGACTCCGCGGTACTCCTCTCGCCGAGCAGGAGTACCGCAGTCGACGGCGAGCACTTCCGGGTTCGACTTATCTCGTCCAGACAAGACGCGATAAGTCGAACCCAGAAGTTCGATTGCTTGCCGCCGAACTAGCAGCTGGGTATAGACGTACCCTTAGACTGCTAGTCAGATGTTTACAGCTGTAATAGAATAATCCAATTGTCTTTGATCTAGTTGATTTTCATTCTAGTTTCTTAGCTGATGCCCTCTACTCTTTTTGAATTAGTTTAAGCTTATTATAGCATTCCCTCATTGGAAGTTTTTAAAAACAGGGTTGACAAACTCCTGTCAGGGACAGGACCAAGACAGGGTCTAGGTTTACTTGGTCCTGCTATAATACAGAGGCCTGGACTTGATGACTTCTTGAGGTACCTCCTAGCCTTACATTTCTATGATTGTCAGCGTTCTTGATGATTTTCTGTCATTTCCAGTGCGTTCTGCCTTCAGAGGCTTTCTGTGCTATATTTTCGATGTAACAAAAATGAGATACAAGTGGCAGGAACCTAAAATTAAGTTAATACACTTTTTTTTTTATGAACCTTGCTAACTGACCATTTACAGAAGAGATTCCCATAACTCTATATTACTATATAGACACTATGATAGCTTTAAAGTTTCCTAATGCAAGTGTATACGAAGCTGCCTGCTTTGAACATAAATTCCATAAACGGTTAAACAGCCAGGAAAGCTTAGCGGATTTAAGGAACCAATTTTACACTGGTGACAAGTGTTCTTTTCTTCTATCCCATCTCCTTCACGTGGAAGTTCTGAATGGAAGACTGGAAAAACCTTTAGTTAATACACCAGCCATCCATGCATTAGATAGGTAGGCTTTCCTGAGGCCTCTTGGGAGATTGCTGGAGAGTGTTTCAGTGCTGGGTTGTCTAATGCTAACAGCATAACTGAAGGATGGTGTGTGGAAAGACTGAGTCAGAAAAGCATAGCTTTAGATTGAAAAATACAGTGCAATTTGGTGTCAGGAACCAGCTGTCACCCTGAGTAGGTGGGAGAGAGGAAAAGCAAACTGGTTGCTATTCATTAGTGGTGTCAGATTAAAAGGATGCTGATGTCAGAGCTGAAGGGAGGGCAGGAGACTAAGAGGTTGCAAAATAAAGCAGGTGGAAAGTAGCTATGGCAGGTTGCTTCTACTGTTGTTACCTTGGAAGAAAAGAAAAAACAGTTGTTAACCTCTGTTGTTGTGCCTAGAAATTCAGTTAGATTGCAGTGAAAGAGTTTAAGAGTGGAAATGGTTGCAAGGGAATGACAGAGGTGGGTGACAGTCTTACTTATTTTTCAGTTAAAATGTGTCTGGCCACAGGCAAAAGCCTGAATAGATGAGCACTTCATCCTTCCCTGAAGGACAACACTTTGATGTGTTGGACTGAGGAGAAACACATTCTAGAGGCAAGAGCGTATTGAGCGTGGTGTGTCTCCTCCCTCTCCTGGGAGACTGAACTCTAGTCTGAGGACTGTTACTATGCATGCACCAGCTGATCTCAATAGTTAGAATGGTGCAGAAGCAGAGAGAAGCTCTCTAAGGTAGCCCAGACACAGCCCCTCTAGGGCTCTATAAATCAAAGTCAACCCTTTGAGCCGTACGCAGGAGAATATCAGTCAATGCTGCTAACACAGCACATGTAATCAACACAATGAGTAGTCTACCCTAGCTGAAGTTTATTGTTGTTAATTGCTGATGATGTACATGGTGCTTTATGGAAACAGATAAAGAGTTCTTCCAAGGGAATCTTCAAACATATCCCCATAGAGAATACAGTGTGATACTCCATTCTTGAGGGCACACAGTAATGGAGGGCTTGGGCAAGGCCTTGGCCTACATGGGTAAACACTTCTGGTTACTGCAGCTCCCTGGAAACCAGGGGCAATTCTGGCATACCTGGGTGACAATTGTCACGTGCATTCATTAACAAGCAAGAACTGATCTCTTCCTTGTCATATTCTCTAGAGATTGCTGCTCCCTCAACCCCACCACTTCCTCACCTTTATCTGAAATTATCTTCAGTCAATTCACTTTCCTCTAGAAGAGGCGGGAATGAAGAGACCCAATTGCTCTCTCTGGCTCTCCAACTGACCTGCTGTGTGACCTTCTTAGGCAAGTCACTTCACCTTTCTGTGCCTCTGTTTCCCATTCGATCCTTTGCTTGTCTTGTCTGTTTAGACTGCAAGTTTTTCAGGGGAGGGATGATCTTTTACTCCATGTCTGAACACAATGGAGCCCTGTTCTCAGTTGGGGCCTCTAGCGTGTTACTGTATGATAAATGTTAATTTATGCCCCTGTTTTAGTCACATGCTATGTAAGCAAAAGTACCACTCCAGCTCGGTCTGATGAAGGAACTGAGTGGTATCAATACACTACTTGTGTTGAAGACTACACAGTCTTGCAAGAGAAAGGCAAGCTCCTTGCAGAAACCTACACACAAGCTAGCATCTCACACATCAGTCAAGTAACTGTAGTGCCCAGTCTACCTGTGGAATTTCTCAAAGGAAAGAACAAAGCCAGCATAACTGTTCTACCTACTTCCTCCTCCTCCTCCCCCCTCAAAAAACCCCTGCAGATTATCAAAAATCCTGCATAATCTCATTTGATTGTTTAATTTTCCCAAAAGTCATTCATGCAGCCAAGTTACAAAGCCAATCTCTTTTAGTCGGCAGTAATTCTTAGTTCCAGTACATTATTAATAAGGCTGATTAAAAAATGCTGAAAGCCTGATGCCCATTATTTTGAGCAAAACCTTATTTTGTAATGTGTATTTAAATTTATTTAATGTTTTAAAACCATTCAGAACCCAGCCCAGGTTACTCTCCCACCTAAGGTGCCACAAGTACTCCTGTTCTTTTTGTGGATACAGACTAACACGGCTGCTACTCTGAAATCTCCCACCTTTGATTATATTGGAAATTATATATATATATATATATAGTCAAATTAGTGAAAAATCATACAGGAGTCTTGTTCAATAGGCTACAAAGATTGTGACCTTGTTATGGGGGGGAAAAACCCTTAAAGGTCAGCAGTTTTGTCTCAAGTTAGGGGCGAGACAGATGTATGCCCCTATTCATTAAGTATGCCCTGCCAACAGAGCATAACCTAATGAATGCCCCTTGATGTCTATTCAGGTTATGTCTAGATGAGTGAGGGGCTGAGATGGCAGAGCTGAGCATGCTCACTCAATTTCTCTTGGCAATTACTGACAACCCAGTGCTTTATTCCCAATCAGTGCTCGTATACAGACACTTGTAAGGACCTGCATTGGAACTGGAAAGAGTAAAGCCCCCCTGGCCACCAGTAGTGGGTGGAAGCTGTAGGGAGGGTGAGAAATGCAGAAGCAGAAATGTGTATCATAGTGAGAGAATATGCTGTTTATTATGTTAGTGAGTCACAACACTGCTAACCTGATCAGCTCTGGAAGCAACAGATCTCAAGGCAAGTTCTTGCTGAATCAGCCAACCCGCCTTTTTCTTCTTCGATTCCCATCTGTCAGCACAATGGCAACAGTGGGGCCAAATGAAGGCTTTCCACCACTTTCTATCTTGTACCTGCTTCACAGCTTCATTCATCTTTCTGTTCTGTCATTCCAAACCACTGATGGTACCTTACTGGACTTTGTCTTACATCTATCCTTTGTCTAAAAGGTACAGTTCTCTAAAAAGTGCCTAAACCTGGTTCCACTTTCTATTGTGTAGTGTTTCCAACTCATGTGTGTAACTTTAGCACCCTCGTGGCCAAGATGGAGTCTGCTCTGCAGGCAGCTCTGGCCAAGAGATGGCACGCGCAGGAATGCAGCAGGAGAAATCCTTTCCACCCCAGGGGCACCTGTTCCAAACCCCCCAGAGTGAACACACACACCCACAAGAAAAGTACAGTGGATATAACAAGGGAAATATTTATTTACAGAGGGATGAGAGGAGAAAAACAACAAGGGGAAATATAGGGGGAGCAGTAAAACAGGGCTGCATCCAAGCCAAGGTCCCACAGGCCCAGTGGTAGCGCAGTCTGGAAGGGCAGACACTGAGCAATGTGTCTGCACACAATGTTCAGGAGTCCTGAGCAAAGTTCCAATACAGTGGTGAGTCTTGGGTGCTCCTGGTCGTCTTCGGCGCCAGTGAACTTTCCCCCAACAAACCCCTCCGGTGCCCTCTTCTGCCGCTCTCTGCAAAGCCACACAGAGCGACCACCTCCCCACTTAACTAGCTACAGCCTCCCTCCTTGTTCCCAATGCAGAGTCAGAAGCCCCAGTACTTACAGCCCCATGCAGCTCTGGGCAGCCGTGATACTGGATCCAGCTCCGGCCTGTCCTTCTCGGCAATTCCGCCCTGTAGGGTGACCAGATGTCCCGATTTTATAGGGACAGTCCTGATTTTTGGGTCTTTTTCTTATATAGGCTCCTATTACCCCCCACCCCCGTCCCGATTTTTCACACTTGCTATCTGGTCACCCTACCCCCCTGGCACAGTGCTCCTCCTGGCTCGTGTCCCCAATCGGCCCTGTCTGTCTCAGGCCTCGGGCAGGTTCTCTGCTCCTTCACTTTTCCAGGGCCTGCAGGCTGCCTCTCCCTCTCCTTGGAGCTCCAGCGCTGCCCCCTGGAGTTTCCCTCCTTTTTTCTTACTCTCCCCCTCCCCCTTAGGAAAAAGATTTAAAGGGCCATGCTCTCTAAACCCCAAAGGGGTTACATGTGATTTTAGTGTAAGTTGCACATTATTTGGGGATTTTCGTAGCACCTGTTACTAGAATCCTCTGAGTAGGTAAAAATATTTCATTAAAAAAAATATTCTAGCCCCCATGTTTATAGAGAAAAGCTTGAAAACCGGAAAGCCAATAAAAACCCCATATTATTTAAAAAAAAATCTCATGAGCTTTAAGCCAATCATTGTATTTTAGACCTGACTCATGATTTTTAAATACTTAAGGCTGTCAATAGATACCAGGGTCGTGGACTCCAGAAGTTCAAAAACTATTAATTAGACCCCCAACATGAGGGTTTTAAAAGATACTGTTCTTTTTGATCTGGTTTGATTTTCTGACCTTCCCCTGCCCACCCAGGGCCGGCTCCAGGCACCAGCTGAGCAAGCTGGTGCTTGGGGCGGCAGATTGTTGGAGGCAGCATTCTGCCCAATCCTAGGGCGGCACGGCCGCTTTTTGTTGTTGTTGTTGTTCTTGTTCCGCTCCGGCCGCCCTGTAGGGGGCGGCGGCGCGGAGAACCAGAGCGCCCTGCAGGGCAGTCTTCTTCCTTCCCTCCCCGCCGACCGGAGCGGAGCCCTCGCGGCAGGCGGCAGGAGGCGGCGCAGCGGGAAGGGCCGCGTGGCAGCGCCCCTGCTGTAGCCCTGGCCGCCCCCTTCTCTCTCTCTCCCGCCCACTCCCTCCCCTCCCCCCCCCGCCGGTCTCCCTGCCCCCGTGCCCCCGCCGGGCCGCGGGTTTTTTTTTTTGCTTTGCCGTCCGGGCCGCCCCGTTTTTTTTTTTTGCTTGGGGCGGCCAAAAAGCCAGAGCCGGCCCTGTGCCCACCCCAGTGTGTGTGTGACTGTTAGTGTTGCCCACTTTCCCAAATGTAAAGAGTTTGGTGATTCTGGGCCCTGCAGAGTCTCCTCTTCCCTTTGCAGGCTGGGGGAGGGGGTTGCAGCTCCAGGGCTCCTCATCCCCCTCTGCCCCTCCCCAGGTCTGGTACTGCAGAGGCAGAGGGAGCAGATTGACTCTCTTACCAACTCTCCTGATGTCTTCTTCCTGCATCAGGGGATTTCACCCACCCCATCCCACCTCCTGAGCAGCTTCAGCCCTCTCCTGGACTTCAGCCCTGCAGGAGGGGTAGCCCCCCGATTGGCTGTCTGCCCCCCTGCCTTGTTTCCTGGGAAAGAGCAGCCAATCAGACCTGTAGCAGAGGACAGACTGAGTTCTACTCCCTCTCCCCATGAGCTTGCACAGGAGTGGGGGGAGGAGGGAGAGAAAGAGTCCTGTAGCTTGGGGTGGTGCTGCCCCCTTCTCCTGCCTCCCCTCCTGTGAGCCACAGGTCATCTCCTCTGCTCCTCCCACTGCAACTCCTGGGCTGGGCAGGAGCCAAGGGGGGTGAGGGACCCTGCTGCAGCCCCCCAGGCCTGGGGAGGTGGGTGAAGAGCCCCAGGAGGAGCAGAGGGAACTGGGGGACAATGCGGGACAAACTGTTGGATGAGGACAGCCTCTCTCTTTTGCACACATATGGCATCTGCAGAGCAACATTCTATAGCTGCAGTTATAGGTCCATGAGCCATTTCAAGGCCTCCTCTCTGACACTGTGAATATCGTCTAGTTCACCTTTGAATCCATATTTGGGGCACTGTGTTATAATGTGTTTGATGGTTTGGATGTTCACCCCACAGTCGCATGAAGGGGAGTCTTTGATGTTCCACTTGTGCATAAAGTAGCAGCATCTTTCATACTTTGTTGGATGTGCTTCAGTGTGGTCCAAAGTCAGTGTGGCACATCAAAACTGAGCCAGCGCCTTGTTGGCTCAATAATAATGTGCTTATTTGGAATGGTAGGTGAGCTCCAGACACTTTGCCATTCCCTGGTCAGATCTAGAGACATGAGGCGGTCACGTATCGTCCATGGTCGTTTTTGCAATTTCAGGCATTGTTGGGGTATGTTAGCCATAGCCTGCCAGATGGGAAGTGCTGGGTAGTCTTCGAACCATTTAAGTTCTCGTGCTGTGGCTACATCTCGATGGATAACTTGAGGTTTGATGTTTGCTGATTTAGAAAGCCACGGTAGAGGTGTTGATTTTAAAGTTCCCATGATGATTTGCATGGTCTAATTCAGCTGCTCATCCACAAGTTGGGTCTGGCACCTTCTTGCCCATACCAGTGCACAGTGATGCCAGGAGGGCATTTCCAATTTCTGTGTCTCTATGCTCATAGTTGTGGAGTAGCTCTCATCTCTCTACAGTCCATCAAGGAGGCCCAGGGGGATGGTCTTCTGTGTGATGGAGGTTGGGAATAATCTTTAGCACTGGGGGAACGTGGGAGAGTACTGTCCACAATCATAGTGAAAGTGGCTCAGGCCAGTACGGCGCCGGTTTTGACTAGAGAACTGGGATTTGAATGCCACTGTGCGTCAGGACTGTCTGGGCTCGTGTGGGGGAAGTCATAGAGGATGGTCCGCGAGGCGGGTATTGGTGGTCCTGTCTCATCAGTAGAGATGAAGATCAGAGCAGTGGGGAGAGGGCTGAACAGAGGGAGCTGGGGGCGAATGGGGGGACTGAACTGAGATGGGCAAGGGGGGCCTGAACGGAGAGAGCTAGGGGCCCGTGGGGGGGCTGAACGGAGGGGTTGGGGGTAAGAGCTCCTGGGGGCGGCCAGACTCCCCTCAGCCAATGTGTGGGGCAGGGGGTCAGTGCTGATGCCCCCCACGCACACAGTGGGGGGCGGAGGCGTTGAGCCCTCAGGAGACAGACCAGGGCCACCGCAGAACCTTACCCGAGGTGAGCCCTCGCGCTGGGCCTGCGCCCTTCTGGCAGCCCGGGATGTTGGGGGGGGTCTCCCGGCTGGACCGTGCGGCTCCGCCTCTGCACGCCAGAGGGCGCGTCACAGAGACGCTCGCGCCGGCCGCTAGGGGGCGCTGGGCGGCCCCGCTCCTCAGCCTGCAGCATGGCGGCGGCGGGCGCCTCGCGGCCCCAGGCCGGGGTCGCTGCTGCCGCCGCCGCGGCGGAAGAGTCGTCGGACAGCGAGCCGGAGCAGGAGCCGGGCTCCCCGCACAAGCTCATCCGCAAGGTCTCCACGTCCGGCCAGATCCGCCAGAAGGTGCGTGCGGCGCGGGCGGGGGGCCCGCGGGTCGGGCCTCGGGCTGCCGCCGCGCTGGGCCGGCTCTGGTCCGAGAGCCCAGCGCCCGGAGCCCGCCCTCGGCACTGCCCCGGCTCCGCGAGCCAGGTTGCCCCCCCCGTCAGACTGTGCCCCGTGGCCCCCATCCCCCTGTGTCAGACTGTGCCTCCCCCATATCTACCAGTCAGGCTGTGCCCCTCATCCCCAGTCAGACTGTGCCCCAACTTCTACAACCGCATGTCAGACTGTGCCCCGTGGCCCCCATCCCTCATCCCTCTGGGTCATACTGTGCCTCCCCCATATCTACCAGTCAGGCCGTGCCCCAACTTCCACAACCGCATGTCAGAGTGTGCCCCCCACTCCCATGCCCCCAGTCAGACTGTGCCCCTCACCCCCATACCTGCCAGTCAGACTGTGCCCCCATCAGAGTGTTCCCCACCACCACTCCCATAACCCTTATCAGACTGCCCTGCACTCCCCATACTTATGGTCCCAGACAGACTCTGCCACCTCCACATCCATGTTCCCTAGCCAGACTGTGCTCCTCACTTCTCATATGCCCCGTCAGACTGTGCCCCCCACACCCGGTCAGACTGTACCCCTCCAACCCCCATCTGCTCCCAGTCAGACTGTGTCCCTCCATCCCTCTATTCCAGCCCCCCGGTTAGACTGTGCTTCTCCTCCCTCCATTCCGCCTCCCACCCCTACCTTGTTATATTTCCTTGATCAGGCTACAACCCCCATCCTGTCCGTAGTCAGACTGCATTCCCTCATCTCCTGGTGGTGGTTGTGAGGGTGCTAGGCTGTCATTAGTCTCAGTGGCAGCATTTTGCCCGCTTTAAAGGAACTCTCATTGCACCCCTGCTATGGTGCCACCCCAAGGTAGAAGACATGGGGGCCCCCTTAGGTTAGGGATAAGAACAGTCCTAGAGGAGTGCTAATTGGTGTGTTGCAGCTCTTTGGCTTCTCCCTATAGCTTTGTGAAGTCCTCTATGTTCCTTGGGGTTTTACATATTGTTTTACTGCCTAGAAATAACAGGTCAAACATCCTTTCACACCTGCTGTTATCTCCAGAGGGTCAGCACAATACTGACTGAGATGCTGGAGGCTTATTTGTGGTGCAGGGTTTTTTTTCATGGGGTTGGAGAGCAGATGTATCTTGTCAGAGCCATCTCATAAATAGTCTTCATGTACATCCAGTTCTGGTGATGACTCTGCCCCTGACATTGTTGCCCTCTTCTCACATGTGGGCATTCTCATCATTCTGATCAAGATCATTACACTGGTCCCAGTTCTGAGCTTCTCCTCTTCCAGTGAAGGATAGTCATTTGTGAGGGCTATTTAATCATCATTTCAGCACATATACTGGAGTCTGGTGCTGGAGACCCTGTGTCACTTCTTGATTTAAAACTATTGAGACCAATGGTGCTCTTCCCAGTGAGGGGGAGATGGTTCTTTAGCTGTGATAATACAGGAGAAAGTCTACCAAACAGCAAAACCCTGAGCATTCTGAGCAGATCTCAGCCATGCTCTGCAAACAGGTGGTTAGATTTCAGCTGTCAGTCTGTTTTAAAGATCAAGGACTTTCTGGATCCTCTACTACACCTGAAGGGTTGGATGTTAGAAATTCTTCCCACAGAAGGCCGGATGAGCCCTGCGTTCTCTTAATAGTGCCTGCAGCCGGAATCCCCTGTGGATAGGGAGGAAGGATGCAGCAGTCACACTAGTGGATATGGCTTTAGTATCTGTGCATTGTGGCAAGTAATAAAAACAAGGACAAATCCTTTTACAATACTGGAATGGGAACCTTCCCCTCCCTAACTGCAGGACACTTGGGATACCAAGGTTATAGGCCTTAGATTTGTGGCAGTTCAAATAAAACAACCCTTCCCTACATCCCTGCTTAATCACTTGTCATATTTTACATCATTTCCTACGTCAGTGTGGCTGGAAAAAGCCTAAACCAGCTACTTGCTCTATGTGAAAATAAACATGTTAGGAACAAGGATTATAAACAGAAATTGTCTATAGCCATTAAGCCTCCTTTATTTTAATCTGCAGAAGACCTTTAGCTGCTAAACAATGTCAAGTTCTCCAGGCAACCCTGAATATTACAGCATTAAGGATTGCTTCATTCTGCTGCTTTCCCTCATTTTATTTCATCATTTCTGCTTCATCCATTTCCCTTCTACATGCTGTGTCAGGCTGTCCCAAGGAAGGGGGAGAAAAGCCAGACAAGACTGGTGTGTGAGGAGCCACAGTTGTGGCTAGATTTATGAAAAAGTCAGGCAGCCTGAAGATAAGGAGTTATTTCTTTTTACAAAGATAGACTTAATTTTCCACTGGGCATTTTTAGTTATTGAATAACATAGGGCAGGCTACCATAAGGTTCAGGAGTTCAAGACGTCTCACAAAATGACAGATGAATGATTCCAATGCACCCTGAGGATGTATATCTCTGCTAACCACACCTTTAGCTGCAGTTGCCTCAAGGCTGTTCCTACAGTTGATTGTACAACTAAATCATCTGAGGAGATTATTGGGTTGTGGCCGGTAGGGGGCCTCTTCACCATAACATTGCAAGTCTGAAGCTTTTACAACTAAGCCTTCCAGTCAGTTCCTCTGCATTTACGGGTTCATTACAGTAAATTTCAGATATTCCAGAGATATGTTTTGTTTCCTGTACTGCTGCCATCTGCAAGATCGTTTTCCCCTTTCTTCAGATTAAAAAGGACTTCTGACTTATAGGTGTATAAACTTTCATTACAACTATTTCCAAACCTGCATGATGATTAAGTGCTCTTGACTGAAATATACACCCATAGCCATAGCAAGTGTTGTTGGTTAATTTAATGGGGTGTTGGTTGTGATTTTTAGTCTCATATGCCAGGCTTGAAATAGACACATGCTAGCTAGAAGCCGTGAGAGAAAGCCACTCCGAAGGGTATAAGCACAGATTTAAAATTTTTATTAAAGTTAATGTTTAAAATTAAATATACACAAGTTAAGAGGGAAGGTACTGTACATCTGGGGTCAGGCTTGAGTTATGAGGGATTACAGGTATCGCTTACAAGGATCATGAGTTACATACATATCACATAACCAGCATAGACCCAGATTGGGGTGCGGGAGTTTTTAAAGCGTCAGTGGATAAGTGGGCTCGGGTACGCCACCCATGGAATGTATTAAGAGTCCAAGTCAGTATTAGTGTAGCGAATAAGTACATGGGTGGAGTGCGTCCCTTGGTCCGTCGGGGAAGGAAGTGGGTTATTTCCCTGATCGGCGGTCTTGATTACTCAACCTGGTATTGATGGTGTCCCGTGATGTGTTCCATATAGATGTCTCTGGACCACCTGATGGTGTCGGACACCATGAGCTGTCTCATGAGCCGGGCGTAGCGTCGACCGACTCTGCACACTCTCGGTACCGGCTCGTTGTGGGGGTCCCCATGAGCCCGGGGCTCCCACAATCAGGGCGTGTATCTGGACCTCATAGCCCTGGGCTCTCAGGGTGTTGGCCAGCGGGGTGTACTTCAATGCCTTCCGTGTTGGGCCTCATGGAAGGCTGGTGACCTGTTTTCAAATGTAGTAAATTGGTGGGAGAATCAATGCTGTCTTTCCCTCCTGCAGCTTCTGGAAATAAAAATAGGTCTAGAACAGTGGTTCCCAAACTGGGGTTCGCGAAATGTTACAGGGGGTTCTCGGGAAAAAATTCCCTAATGGTGGACAGAGCTGTCCCTAGGAACTCCGGGCAGCACGGGGCCAGCAGCACGGAGCCCCTAGACTTCCAAGAGCTAAGCAGATCAAAGCAAGCATATCTATCATACTGAGGAGATTTAAACTTCATGACTCCTTATAAGAAATGGAAAGGGAGGTGGATATTATTTGCTGTTTTTAAAATTAAATAGGCAGCTAGTATTGTTTTTAAAATTATTATGAAGAACAAGTTTAAGCTTTGTTGTAATGTGCGTTGTTTACCTGCACTGCTCAAGACCTGAATACTTATGTAGGAGGAACAATTTGAATTGGCTTCTTAAATACCTTCATGCTGTTTCACATCTGATACTCCTTGATGAAACATAGGAGCCTTGTCTTATAACAGGCTTATTCAAAGTGATACAGGCTTCAAAAGTGAGATCTTGGAAGAGTGTTGCTGTTTTCATAATGTAATAAAAGTACTATAATGATACACACTATTTATTATTAATTATTATTTAATAAGCATCTCATCAAAACAAATGTTATATTTCCAAGATCACTGCTTTTATAATTTATACTCAAGTAAAGGAGAAAATCCCTGGAAATATTCATTTTTAGGGGGGAGGGTCGTTCGCAAGACTTGACATTTTAGTGAAAGGAATTCACAGGTTGTTAAAGTTTGGGAACCACTGGTCTAGAAGCAGGAGCCTGTCTATACTAGTCATTGCTAACACTGGTTCACTGAAACCTTTAGTAGTACCAGTAAGAAATAAAATAATCCTAGGCTGTCTCTATACTGCCGCTTTCAGCGCCAAAACTTTTGTTGTTCTGGGGTTTGAAAAAACACACCCCTGAGTGACAAAAGTTTTAGTGCTGAAAAGCACCAGTATAGACAGCGCTTTATTGCTGGGAGCCGCGCACCCGGCAATAAAGCTCCCACTGCTCGTTCGGGGTGGTTTTTATTTATCACCGGGAGAGCTCTCCTCAGCGATAAAACGTGTCTACACTGCCCACTTCACAATGCTGCTGCGGCAGCCCTGTAACATGGGCCGTGTAGACATACCCCTAGTGCACAGGGCTTAACAGTACAGAAGCAGCACAAACCTTGTTTTCTGCTGCTTCTAAGGCACTCTCCAAAGAACAGAGGAGCGGGGGGGTTGGAGAGAGACTTCCTTCTCTTCACCTTTGTATGAGTTTTCAGAGCAGCTGGAGGAAACTGACAAGACATTGATACCTCAGACATCTCTGCTTCAGTGCATGATGGACCAATGGGCAGAGGAAGTTTCTTATTGACTTCTGGCAAGCAAATTTTTCAAGCTTTGTTCAGTTGAGATAGACATGGGGAAATGAAGCAGTTTACCAGTTTAATATAGGTATCATATGCGGTATTATGGTAAGAAATAACACATTTCAGCAAAGTTCAATATAAAAGAAATATCTAACATTCTCGGGGATTGTGTGTTTGAAGAGTTTGTTGTTTAGCTCACTTACTGTTCTGTTTTTCTTCACTGTGTGTAGAGTACCTCTCAATACATTTGCTTTGCAACCACCTACCAATAGGACTAGAAGAAAATGTTATATAGGCATTTCATGTCAGGAACTGGAGTGGCTTCATGCCACAATCTAGGTAGGGACTAGGAACCATACATCTAAAACAGCACGTTTGTTATGAAGGATTTAGAGTGGGATTAGTACTACAGTAAAACTAGTTCACCAGCTTTTCTCAGTCCTTGCAACCTAAACCAGACAGCCTGAGCACAAATTTCTAAGAATGGGGGGCCAGTAACCTACATGGATAACAGCACAGGTCAGGTCAATGCATCACTCAGCACTGAGGAAGGAGAACAGAGCCCTTAGTATCCGTTTAATTGGTGTGACAATATCTGTGCCCTCTAAATGAAGCATACATTAGTTATTATCTATGCCCTCCACCCGTTAGTTTGCTCATGTCCTTTAAGCTTCACCTGTACTGATGACTTTGGGGAAGCATATCACTAATCCATTGCCATTGGCACAAGCAATGAGAACTTGCCTCACTGCTGGAGATCTTTGAATGCTGTGTGAGAGCAACAGCTGTTACTTCCTTTAAAACAAAAAACAAAAACCCACACAGCTTTTCTCATTCTTTCTAACCATATTTCAGGTTCCAGGAACTAGAGAGCCAACATTAAACCTTTGTATGGTTTGAGGACAAAGATTTACGTAGACTACATTGCCGAAAAGTACATTTTGGAATAAATATTCCCTGAAATACATGTAGAGACAGTGTACTAAACACTACTTACACCTGCCTATAGCTAATAATAAAAATCTAGTTTTTAAAAAAAGCTACCTCAGCCAGTTGCACAGTTTCCTTTTTACCAAAACCTACAATTAACAGCTATTAACATTTTGTACTGGGAGAATACCAGATTATAAATCAAAATCTTAAAAGCCTAACCCTAGATCATCAGTTTAGAAAAGTTAGTAGCAAGTCATTTCATAGAGCTGGGTTAATTTTCTTTCTCTCATTACAAATCCAACTTGATTATTTCTAAAACAGAAGGTTCTACACCAGGAATCTAAAAGAAAATAGAAGTGAGATAATGGATTTTTGTAGTCCCTGTTTCTCTGGAAGTTTAGGCTCCATATACACTACATACTGTAGTATAGTAGCAGCCACAGAAGTTTCAGAATGAAATGAAATTCAAGCAAAACATACTCCTCTTGGTCCTTGCTTTATAAAGATCTTTTTAGTTTCAACTTTATTTACTTAAAATATTTTAACTAGCTTTTCATATTAAATAATTAGTTGCCCCTTTTCTCCCTGAGTTGCTGGTTCTTGTTTCACTATAAGAGTTTACCTAGAAGCTTTTGCAGAAGAATCCTCTGAGGACTTCAGCTTGTTTGTATGCCCTAATGACTAATTATAATAATTGATTAACCCATTGGTTTCAGATGGAATCAGTTTAGTCTCCCTGCAGTTTCACTGGTGAAACTTAATGAACTGCATCTGAAACCAGTTGACTTAAAAACCAAACCAAACAAAAAAAGCTCTCTTATCTATCTCTCACGGTAGTATCTAAGCACACAGTCTTTATACATTTATCCTCACAACAGCCTTGTGGGGCAGGGAATTATTATTCCTATTTTACAGATGGGAAACTGAGGCCAAGGGACTTGCCCAACATCATGTCGGATGTAGGTGGCAGAGCTAGGAATTGAATTCCGGTCTCTCAAGTCTAAATGTAGTGCCCTGATCACAGGCTACCTTCCTCTCATATTGTTCACTCGCTGTTTTTTAGAAAGACTGTGCAGGAACGGGGGTTTGGGCGGCTGGGAAGAGTCCATTGCTTTTAAAATTGCTATCTCATGAGGAAGGTCCATCTGCATTCTGCTTTTTTGAGATCTACAGGTCTTATTTTAAAAAATGTCTGTGATCAATATTTTGGGGACCCTGGCTAAACCAGTGTTCTGTTCTTCTGCTGGTACTGTGGCTGCGAGTTAATAAATCACTGTTCCCAGAGTTATGTCGATTTCCCTTGAAGCTGCTGTTGCAGAGATCAAGGTGTTTTGAGATGATCAAAAGTATTTTGAGCATTCTGAAAGGGCATTACAAATTGGAAAATTAAAAAAAAAATTTTTTTAAAGGCAACTTGAAAGTAAATGAGAAAAAATTGACTTAAAAGCACAAGTTGTCTGATACATAAATACTGAATAGCATTTGATAAAATCAGTTGTTACAAAACAACAGAAATCAAAAATTTAAAAGATCCTTTCAGTACTAATTACATGGCTGAATTACACCTTACTCGTGGATGTAGTCCCATTGCAGTCAATAGGACTTCTATGTGGAGTAAAATGAGCAGGATTTGGTCCATAATCTATCAGCTACTGAAGAAGGCTGCAGCAACATGGAAGAAACCCTGGTGTGCTGTGAGGATGTTACACTAGTCTCCTTGCCCCTCCAGATACTTATTGAGGGGAATCAGAACTCCAGTCTCCCTCCCTCCTTGGGTTATGACTCTTTTGTCTTTCCTCTATTCTAGTAGTTCTCAACTTTTTCCCATCACCATACCAGGACTTGCCCACTGACCCTTCCTTCCCACTTGGCCAAGACAGACCCGCCCACTCCTCTCTCATTTAGCAGAAAGGGAAGGGCTGGATGGTTGTGACTTTGAGGTTAAGAACCCCTGCTCTGTTCCTGGATATGCTTTCCTCTTGTGTGTTCATTATTCCTGTATCAGTGGGAGCATGGAATGTTCCTGTGATCAATGCACTACTCATTCTAAAAGCAGGCAGAATGAGAGGAGTGACAGGCAGGCCTGGTGGAAAAAAGCGTTCTTGGGTAATAATTTGACTCACCTCTGATGAGTGCATTTTTTTGAGCCCTAGTAATGCACTCATGTTTTAGCTTTCCAGATTTGGTGCTGTAGGAGAACTAAGGTAATTGCAGTATAATAGAGGCAATGCAATTGTGTGTTAGTACTGGAGGTTCTTAGATGCTTTGATAGTCATGTTCTAGAGCTGAAGTTTTCATGAGAGAGAATGCATTTTGTTGCTGTGCTGCAGTGTTGTAGAGGTAATGGAGTTCTTGCAGCCTGATAACATAAGGAATGTATTAGCATTTTACATGTATAGTGTAAGATGGTCGAAGATCTAATATATCTCATGTTTGATCTAAGTCTACATAGCTCACATTAAAGGATTAGGACCCTTTTAAATCTCTTCTATACACTAGTGTTCAGATAACATTTAAGCTGCTGTCTTTGGCTTTAGACATGTCTCTACATGGATTTGAGCTCTTATCTTTCAGCTTTGCTGTAGCTGCTGGGTTGATCTGAACTTTATGTACATCTATCCTCTGATAAATGTGTTCTGGAAAGATGCTTGGAGCCTGTGGAAGGCATAAAAGGGCTTAAGCAGTAGTGCTACCAGGAGTTGTTCAGCTACTAACTCATTCTGTGTCAGGTTGTGGTGATGTGCTTTTCATTCTCTCAGTTGTAAGAGGCTGACCAAAGTATTCATCTATTTTAAGGGCTTTGGTGGAAGCTCTCCGACTGGGCTTGTCTTATGAGGGAGCTGAGTGACTGATGTGTTGGCATGTAAGGTTTCCTTTCCTGTAGAGATGCAACATTTCCCATATTTCCTGACTGTTAATCTATTCCCACCTGATTTAAGAGCACTTTCCCTCTTCAAGACAAGATCATTTAGAACCACATCACCTGGCTGGGGGATATTGTATTGAAAGAAGGATATGTCTTAGACCAGGGGTGGGCAAACTATGGGCTGGATCTGGCCCGCCAGCTGTTTTAAGCGGGCTGTCAAGCTCCCGCTGGGGAGTGGGGTCTGGGGCTTGCCCTGCTGTGGTGCCCCCGATCCAAGTGCCATCCCTGCAGCTCCCATTGGCCGGGAACTGCGGCCAATGGGAGCTGCAGGGGCGGCACCTGTGGACAGGGCAGTGTGCAGAGCCACCTGGCTGTGGCACCGCATAGGAGCCAGAGTGGGGACATGGCTGCTGCTTCCGGGAACCGCTTGAGGTAAGTCCCGCCCAGAGCCTGCACCCCTGAGCCTCTCCCCACACCCCAACTCCCTGCCCCAGCCCTGATTCCCCTCCCGCCCTCCGAATCTCTTGATCCCTGCCCAGAGCACCCTCCTGCACCCAAAACCCCTCACCTCTAGCCCCACCACACAGCCCACGCTCCCAACCGGAGCCCTCACCCCCCCCCCCCCCCCCCCCCACTCTGCTGCCCCAGCCAGGATACCCCTTCCCCGCACCCTGAACTCCTCATTTCTGGCCCCACCCTGGAGCCTGCACCCACTCCCGCACCCCAACCCCAATTTTGTGAGCATTCATGGCCCGCCATAAAATTTCTATTCCCAGATGTGGCCCTCGGGCCAAAAAGTTTGCCCATCCCTGTCTTAGGGCATGTCTTCACTAGCAACGTTAAAGTACGTGGCTGTGTAGTTGCAGCACAGAGCTCTCTCCTGGCGCTATAAAAAAACCACCTCTACGAGGAGAGTAGCTACCAGCCCTGGGAACGCGGCTCCCAGCGCTGGTGCACTGTCTACACTGCCACTTTACAGTGCTGAAACTTGCAGCGCTCAGGGAGGTATTTTTTCACACCCCTGAGCGAGAATGTTGCAGCGCTGTAAAGTGGCAGTGTAGACAAGGCCTTAGACCCAACAAGAGTGAAGGTGTTTAAAAACCCTTGTTTAATTCCAATAACATTAAATAGTTAACCAAGAGATTTAAAACACCTTGACTCTTATCAATACAACAGGGACGTTCTAACTGAAGACATGTTTTATTTAAAAGAAGTAACTTTGCTTTGCACAGTTAATCCAAGTTTAGGATATAACTGATTTCTGCCTTGACCTTGTCATTAGGTCATATAGCTTCACTAGCTATAGAGGGAGCTGTTGGTCACTCTGAAGTTTGCTTGTGTGACAGGTTGTAAAAGCTCTACTTGACTTCCATCAAGCAAGGTGTTAAATCTCTACTCAGATCTCTCACAGATGTACAGAGTGGAGAAATGAAGCAGAGCTGGAGATTGATGGACCAGTCTTGTTCCTCAGAAGGAACATGAGGAACTCTTGAAGAACTTCCCACACAGTTGCTAGAGAACTACACGTAATCTGAGATGGGTTTTTCAGTTTGTATAAAATCCTATAACATACTTTTGTTTTAAATAACTGCTATTCACACTAAGGCAAGAATAAAGGCCTGGAGAAAACCCCTCCCACAGTGAAAGGCTTGGCTTTTGTTGCTGGACCAACTGACCCACTACCCCAATATACAGTCTGGCTTTGGATTTCTGTGGCTCACCTCTTATCCTCTTTTCTCTCTCTCTCTGGATTCCTTTTGTTATAATGAGTTCACATAAATACATTATCACTTTCATAACAGTGGAAGAATTCCAAATTGTCCTCTTCACCTTTCAAGAGCTAATTTACTTGCATTAGCAGGGCAGATTTCAAGTTGATTTTCCAAACAGTAGTAATCAGTTAGCCTCAAATATACAAACTGTGCTTTCCTTGTGATGCTAAATCATGGCTCTTCAATGATATCTCTCTGAATATCCTGTCCTTCATTGTTGGTATTGTTTTCTGAGTAGTTTGGGCTTCCCCCAGGGCTCTCTGGAGTTGGTTTCAAGGGTGTGACCATTGGCTAGTGGAAGGATGTTGCATTTGGGTTAGTTTGTTAACTGCTGCTGGCCTTTTGACTTTCTGTGTCTGTTGATCTTTTTATGAATCTCCATGGTTAGTCTAAGGCCTGGTCTACACTACAGAGTTAGATCAATGTAAGGCAGCTTATGGCGACCAAATTTTGTAAGCATCTACACTAAAATGTCACTCCTGCCAATGTAAACTTGCCCACTGCATCAACTTAGTAACTCCATCTCTGTGAGAGGCGTAGCACTTAGGTTGACATAGTGTCAGTGTAGACACAGCGTTACTTACGTTGACTTTAGTGGCCTCCAGGAGGTGTCCCACAATGTCCTGCTCTGGTCACCATTTTGAACTCCACTGCCAAGGGCCCCTCCCCTCTAAAGCCCTGCAAAGTTTTGAAATTCCATTTCCGGCTTGCCCGCTGTGGAGACCTCACCTTAGCAACTGCCCAGCTGACCATGCCAGCTACACGTGGCAGACTTGCTCCTGCCTCAAGTATACAGGAGGAGGTGGATCTCCTGGGGCTGTGGAGAAGAGGCTGTGCAGGCACAGCTCTGATCTAGCCATAAAAACGTAGATATCTATGAGCAGATTGCTTGGGGAATGAGGGGGAGAACAAGAGGGACCCGCAGCAGTGCTGCATAAAAGCCAAGGAGCTGTGGCATACGTACCAGAAGACAAGGGAGGTTAACAGTCACTGTGGTGCGGAGCCACAGACATGCTGCTTTTACAAAGAGCGGTATGCCATACTCAGCAGAGAGCCCCTCCCCCCAAAAAAGCCCTGTGGATATTTTGGAGGAGTCAGAGACACAGGCCCCTGGAGTGAACAATGAGGAGGAGGAGTATGGGGGACAGGCGATTGGGGAGATCCAGTGGCGCAGCGAGTCAGGACGTGTTTTAGACTCCAGAGCAGTCGAGCCAGTCCCTGCAGTCCAGCAAAGATGAGCATGATGCAGGGGAAGGAACCTCTGGTAAGTATGCAGTTTGCTTTGATATTGCAGGGACACATCCGTTGATTTACTCTTGACACATCAGTTGATTTACTCTTTTCTTCACACAACGCAGTGTCAACCTGTAGACTGCCTTGCCAGAGGATGTTGTTGTGACGGGGCTGCCAACTGATGTGCCAAGACTACTTCTGCCCCTGCTTTCCTGCCCTGGCAGCTTAGGACTTCAGTGCCCTGCCTGGTTTGAGCCAGACCTGCTAGCCTGCTGCAAACCCAGACCCAGGGTCTGAACCATGTCCCCTAACAGCTGTAGGCTTAACTGAAAGCAACTTACAGAAGTGTTCCTGTCTTTAACACTCAGATGTCTAACTCCTAATGGGGGCCAAACCCCAAATAAATCCGTTTTACCCTGTATAAAGCTCATACAGGGTAAACTCATAAATTGTTCGCCCTCTATAACACTGATAGAGAGAGATGCACAGCTGTTTGCGGTCCCCCCCCCCTCCCAGGTATTAATACATACTCTGGGTTAATTAATAAGTAAAAAGTGATTTTATAAAATACAGAAAGTAGGATTTAAGTGGTTTCAAGTAGTAACAGACAGAACAAAGTGAATTACCAAGCAAAATAAAATAAAACACACAAATCTAAGCCTAATACAGTAATACAACTGAGTACAGATAAAATCTCACCCTGAAAGATGTTTCAATAAGTCTCTTTCACAGACTAGATGCCTTCCTAGTCTGGGCACAATCCTTTCCCCTGGTACAGCCCTTGTTCCAGCTCCGGTGATAGCTAGGGATTCTTCATGATGGCTCCCTCTTTTCTCTGTTCCACCCACTTATATCTCTTTTACATAAGGCCGGAATCCTTTGTCCCTCTGGGGTCCCCCCCCCTTCTCAATGGAAAAGCACCAGGTTAAAGATGGATTCCAGTTCAGGTGACATGATCACATGTCACTGTAAGACTTCATTACCCACTTGCCAGCACACACACATACAGGAAGACTTACAGGTAAAACAGAGCCATCTGCAGTCAATTGTCCTGGTTAATGGGAGTCATCAAGATTCCAAACCACCATTAATGGCCCGCACTTTGCATAATTACAAGAGGCCCTCAGAGTTATATTTCATATTTCTAGTTTCAGATACAAGAGTGGTACATTTATACAAATAGGATGATCACACTCAGTAGATTATAAGCTTTTTAATGATACCTTACAAGAGACCTTTTGCTCGAAGCATATTCCAGTTACATTAGCATATTTTCATAAAATCATATAGAGTGCAACATCACAGTTGTGAAGGCCAAGACTATAATAGGGTTCAAAAAAGAACTAGAGAAGTTCCTGGAGGATAGGTCCATCAATGGCTATTAGCCAGGATGGACAGGGATGGTGTCCTAGCCTCTGTTTGCCAAAAGCTGGGAATGGTCGACAGGGGATGCATCACTTGATGATTAGCTGTTCTGTTCATTCCCTCTGGGGCAGCTGGCATTTGGCCACTGTCAGAAGACACGATACTGGGCTAGATGGACCTTTGGTCTGACCCAGTATGGCCATTCTTATGTTCTACCACTCCGCCCCAGGGGAAAGTACAGACAGTCACAGCCGCACATACACTGACTTGTGAGAGACTCTGGTGTATGTGTTTGTGAAATGACTGTTGTTTTTCCTTCAACGGTTCTTTTTCCTATATTTATAAAGCTTCATTCAATTATAAACATGTCTGTTTGCATGGGTTTGGAATAAAAGTCTATCTATGGAAACTGAATTCATCTTTATTAGTTCACAGCATATGCAGGCTGGGGCTGACACTATTCACAGATAATAGCAATAGGTGCATTTGCAATGTTATATTACTACACACACAGCACTCATTACAAGGGTCATATTGGGGTGCAAAAAACAATAATGCCGGGCACAGCACACTACAGCAACACACATTACTGTGGCTCATTATTAAAATGGTCTTTCAAAGCTTCCTTGAGCCGTATTGCTCCCCACTGAGCTCTTCTTATAGCTCCACAGGTCACCGCGCAGCCATGACGTAGGGCTGTGCCAAGCCCCTGACCTCCAACTGCCCCCCACTTCTCCCCAGAGACCTCCTGCTGCCCCTGCCGTACCTCCTTCCCCGCTCTGGGTAGGAAGGCTACAATCATGGGCCCTCGTGTGCAGTGCCACCCTCCCATACCGGGGGGTGTCACATCCCTATTCAATTGTGGGGGCTGTAATGCATGCAGACCAGGCCCAGGAAGAGAGCAGCGATAATTACTCTCCCTTCATAGCACGGGCCCTTGCCACCTGCTAGTTTAAATTACATCACACCTCTTTCAAAATGGTGCTTGGCTCATTCCCTTCTGGGAGTTGTAGTTTACTTCCTCTGTCCAAGCAAGCTGGGGCTACAACTCCCAGAATGCCCAGCGGGCTATCCCCGCTGCTGCGTGATTCAGAGAGCTGAGCTGGAGCCTGCGGGCTGGGTGACAGCCGCTCCGTTCTGGAGAGTCTGTGCTGCAGAGCCCTGTGCGGCATCTGAGCTGCTATCCACAAAAATGGTCCCAGGATATTTGCATCCGCGGATATAAAATGGATACCTGGGGATTTTCAGGGCTCTATTAATGGCCCTGCACATTTGCATCACAGCATTCCTCACGGTGGATTTCCCAACTCCAAATTGATTCCCGATTGATCAGTAGCAATCTGGCATTGCAAGCTTCCATGGAGTGATTGCCACTTGCTTCTCCACTGTCAGTACAGCTCTCTTTTGGTGTCACTGTGCCCAGAGGGCTAGGGCGAGCTCTGCACAAACATCTACGAATGTGGTCTTGCACATCCAAAAGTTCTGCAGCCACAGCTCGTCATCCCATATCTGCATAACGATTTGATCCTATCAGTCAGTGCTTGTTTCTTGGGCCCAGAACCGGCGCTCCACCATCTGCAGCTGTTCCGTGGTTGCCAACAACTTTGAATTGTTTCTTTCTGTGTCCCACAGCAAGATAGCCTCCAAGGAATCATCATGTTCCCTATCAGAGGGGTAGCCGTATTAGTCTGGATCTGTAAAAAGCCAACAAAGAGTCTGTGGCACCTTATAGACTAACAGACGTATTGGAGCATAAGCTTTCGTGGGTGAATACCCACTTCGTCAGACGGATGTGGTGGAAATTTCCAGAGGCAGGTATAAATATGCAGGCCAGAATCAGTCTGGAGATAACAAGGTCTGTTCAATCAGGGAGGATGAGGCCCTCTTCTAGCAGTTGAGGTGTGAAAACCAAGGGAGGAGAAACTGCTTTTGTAGTAGGCTAGCCATTCACAGTCTTTGTTTAATCCTGAGCTGATAGTGTCAAATTTGCAAGTGAACTGAAGTTCAGCAGTTTCTTTTTGGCCTTGGCTACACTCAGGACTTTCCAGCGCTGCCGCGGCAGCGCTGTGAAGCGCAAGTGTAGTCGCACCGCCAGCCGAGGGGAGTAGCTTGCAGCTCTGTGAGCGAGCGTGCAGCACTGCAGGCTCTGATTACACTGGCGCTTTACAGCGCTGCTCTCGAGGGGGCTGTCAAGGCTGTATCCCCACTTTGAACTTTAGGGTACAAATGTAGGGGCCTGCATGAAAACCTCTAAGCTTAACTACCAGCTTAGCTTTGGTCCCGCTGCCACCATCTCAAGAATCCCCTCCCTGGGAAGCCTTGAGAAACCTTTCACCAATTCCCTGGTGAACACAGATCCAAACCCCCTTGGATCTTAAAACAAGGAGAAATTAACCATCCCCCCTCCTTCCTCCCACCAACTCCTGGTGAATACAGATCCAAACCCCCTTGGATCTTAAAACAAGGAGAAATCAATCTGGTTCTTAAAAAGAAGGCTTTTAATTAAAGAAAAAGGTAAAAATCATCTCTGTAAAATCAGTATGGAAAATACTTTACAGGGTAATCAAACTTAAAGAGCTCAGAGGACCCCCCTCTGTCTTAGGTTCAAAGTACAGCAAAACAAAGATAAACACTCTGGTAAAAGGTACATTTACAAGTTGAGAAAACAAAGTAAATCTAAGACGCCTTGCCTGTCTTTTTACTTACAAGTTTGAAATAGGAGAGACTTGTTTAGAAAGATGGAGAGAACCTGGATTGATGTCTGGTCCCTCTCAGTCCCAAGAGCGAACAACCCCTTAAACAAAGGACACACACCAAAGCCTTTCCCCCCCCAAGATTTGAAAGTATCTTGCCCCCTTATTGGTCCTTCGGGTCAGGTGTCAGCCAGGTTATCCGAGCTTCTTAACCCTTTACAGGTAAAAGGATTTGGAGTCTCTGTACACAGAGAGCTGTTACCCTTCCCTTTATAGTTATGACAGGGGCGGGGGGGCGTTTTCACACCCCTGAGCGCAGCAAGTTGCAGCGCTGTACAGCGCCAGCATAGCCAAGGCCTTTGGAGTCTGGTCCTGAAGTTTTTTTGCTGCAGGATGGCTACCTTTAAATCTGCTATTGTGTGTCCAGGGAGGTTGAAGTGTTCTCCTACAGGTTTTTGTATATTGCCATTCCTAATATCTGACTTGTGTCCATTAATCCTTTTACGTAGGGATTGTTCAGTTTGGCCGATGTACATAGCGGAGGGGCATTGCTGGCACATGATGGCGTATATTACATTGGTGGACGTGCAGGTGAATGAACCGGTGATGTTGTGGCTGATCTGGTTAGGTCCTGTGATGGTGTCACTGGTGTAAATATGTGGGCAGAGTTGGCATCGAGGTTTGTTGCATGGATTGGTTCCTGAGTTAGAGTTACTATGGTGCGGTGTGTGGTTGTTGGTGAGACTATCCTTAAGGTTGGCGGGTTGTCTGTGGGCGAGGACTGGCCTGCCTCCCGAGGCCTGTGAAAGCGAGGGGTTGTTGTCCAGGATGGATTGTAGATCACTGATGATGCGTTGGAGAGGTTTTAGCTGAGGACTGTAGCTGATGGCCAGTGGGGTTCTGTTGGTTTCTTTCTTGGGCTTGTCTTGCAGCAGGAGGCTTCTGGGTACACATCTGGCTCTGTTGATTTGTTTCCTTATTTCCTCGTGCGGATATTGTAGTTTTGAGAATACTTGGTGAAGATCTTGTAGGTGTTGGTCTCTGTCTGAGGGGTTGGAGCAAATGCGGTTATACCTCAGCGCTTGCCTATAGACGATGGATCGTGTAGTGTGTCCGGGATGGAAGCTGGAGGCATGAAGGTAGGCATAGCGGTCGGTGGGTTTTCGGTATAGGGTGGTGTTAACGTGACCGTCACTTATTCGTACCATGGTGTCTAGGAAGTGGACCTCCCGTGTAGATTGGTCCAGGCTGAGGTTGATGGTGGGGTGGAAGCTGTTGAAATCGTGGTGGAATTCTTCCAGAGTCTCCTTCCCATGGGTCCAGATGATGAAGATGTCATCAATGTAACGTAGGTAGAGAAGGGGCGTGAGTGGACGAGAGCTGAGGAAGCGTTGTTCCAGGTCAGCCATAAAAATGTTGGCATATTGTGGGGCCATGCGGGTGCCCATAGCGGTGCCACTGGTCTGGAGGTATATATTGTCACCAAATTTGAAATAATTGTGCGTGAGGATAAAGTTACAGAGCTCAGCAACCAGTTGTGCTGTGGCATCATCAGGGATACTGTTCCTGACAGCTTGTATTCCATCTGTGTGTGGGATGTTTGTGTAGAGAGCCTCCACATCCATGGTAGCTAGGATGGTGTTTTCTGGAAGATCACCAATGCATTGTAGTTTTCTCAGGAAATCAGTGGTGTCACGGAGATAGCTGGGACTGTTGGTGGAGTAGGGTCTGAGTAGAGAGTCCACATATCCGGACAGTCCGTCAGTGAGAGTGCCAATTCCAGAGATGATGGGGCGGCCAGGGTTTTCAGGTTTTTGGATCTTGGGTAGTAGATAGAATAACCCCGGTCAGGGCTCTAAAGGTATGTTGATTTGTTCCTGTGTTAGTGTAGGGAGTGTCCTGAGTAGATGGTGCAGTTTTTTAGTATATTCCTCAGTGGGATCTGAGGAAAGTGGCCTGTAGAATTTGGTATTGGAGAGTTGTCTGGCAGCCTCCTTTTGGTAGTCAGACCTGTTCATGATGACAACCATCAGCTCAGGATTAAACAAAGACTGTGAATGACTAGCCAACTACAAAAGCAGTTTCTCCTCCTTTGGTTTTCACACCTCAACTGCTAGAAGAGGGCCTCATCCTCCCTGATTGAACTGACCTTGTTATCTCCAGACTGATTCTGACCTGCATATTTATACCTGCCTCTGGAAATTTCCACCACATGTGTCTGACGAAGTGGGTATTCACCCACGAAAGCTTATGCTCCAATACGTCTGTTAGTCTATAAGGTGCCACAGGACTCTTTGTTGCTTTTATCATGTTCCCTGTGGCTCGTGTGGTGGCTCTGCAAATCCTGCAGGATCAGGCACCCTGTGCTTGCAACACTCGTTGCACTAGTGCAGGGTTGTGCAGTATCCATGCTCAAACAGATGGCAGATGCGCAGGTTTGCTGGGCTTTTGAAAAGAGGTGTGAAACATTATGGAATGCCAATGAAGTTATGGCATGGACAGAACTGCATCATGGGACGTTGAAACCATGTTCCCAGTCACCCCTGCGCCACTTGTTTACCCCCATGAGGCATTGCAAACCTGCCCCAAAACACCGTGTGTTAGATGTCGGCGAGTTGCACAGTAGGATAGCTACCCACAGTGCACTGCTGTCTGCATCGATTCAAGCGCTGCTACTGAGGACGTGTACCGCCTACACAAGGAGCATAGTGTGGACATGCAAAAGCAATTTAATTACTGCGGTGGCTGTATGGCGACGTAACTTAATTTTTTAGTGTAGACATGCCCTCAATCTGTTCTCTTTGTTTCTTTTGCTGCTTTACAGTGTTTCATTTTATTTGTAAATATTGTTAGTTCCATGTTTATGACCAGGGAGCACTAATAACACCAGCCACAGGCTATCCAAACTTTTGTACATACAGCTCTGCGAAAGCACCTCTGTCCTAACTTGGAA
Organism: Terrapene triunguis; assembly: GCF_002925995.2. Taxonomy (NCBI): domain Eukaryota; kingdom Metazoa; phylum Chordata; order Testudines; family Emydidae; genus Terrapene; species Terrapene triunguis. The sequence continues at coordinate 2,555,294 of NW_020664439.1, forward strand.
GTCACTGCTCAAGCAAGGAATGTTACATCTCACCAAATTTAGCATGACTGCAAACCTGCTTAAGTCTTTCCTTCGATGTCTTAAGTCAGATTTATACTAAATAATAATAAATACTGATCAAGCATCTTTCATCCAAGAACATCAAAACCCTTTAGACGTTAACTACGAAATTTACATTACAGGGGTGTTGTGAAGTATTATCCCTCTTTTTGCATATGGCTTCATCTAAGCACAGAGTTGTTAAGGCTTTGTCTACACTACAGACCTTACAGCAGCACAGCTGTACCGCTACAACTGCACCACTATAAGGTCTCCCATGTAACCGCTCTATGCTGGCAGGAGAGCTCCTGCCAGCATAATTAAGCCTCCCCTAATGAGTGGTGGTATCTGTGTCAGTGGGAGAGTGTCTTCCGCCAACATAGCGCTATCCACACCAGCGCTTTTGTCGATAAAACTTTCGTCAGTCGGGGGGGGGGGGTGTTATTTTTTTCACACCTCTGACTGACAAAAGTTTTACCGACAAAAGTGTTAGTGTACACAAAGCCTAAGTGACTTGTTCAAGAGGTACAAGATGGGTGAGATAATAGCTTTTATTGGACCAATTTGTGTTGGTGAGAGAGACAAGCTTTCGAGCTGCATAGAGCTCTTTTCAGGTCTGAGAATGGCACTCCGAATGTCAAAGCTAAATGCAAGGTGGAACAGATTGTTTAGCATAAGTAGTTAGCACATATTGTAAGGGACCATTCAAGGTAGAGTTAACACCTGTGCATTCATAGGACAAAAGAAAACAAAAAGATGGGTTACTGGGTTACAGATTGTTTTAATAAGCATGTGCGGTGAGTGGACACCTCCTTCAGGGAGGCCAGCCACCTGGCCTCGCCCCATAGCCCCCCACCCCCAATGACTGGAGAAGCCCCTGGTCCACCAGAAATTCAAGGCCCCCTTCCCCCTCCTGCTGCTGGGTGAGTTCCATGCTGGCCCCAGCCGTGCCAGCTCGAGCAGCCCCAGACTGGCCCGAGCCACCCAAGCTACCCAAGTCATAGAATCATAGAAGATTAGGGTTGGAAGAGACCTCAGGAGGTCATCTAGTCCAATCCCCTGCTCAAAGCAGGACTAACACCAACTAAATCATCCCAGCTAGGGCTTTGTCAAGCCGGGCCTTAAAAACTTCTAAGGATGGAGATTCCACCACCTCCCTAGGTAACCCGTTCCAGTGCTTCACCACCCTCCTAGTGAAATAGTGTTTCCTAATATCCAACCTAGACCTCCCACTGCAACTTGAGACCATTGCTTCTTGTTCTGTCGTCTGCCACCACTGAGAACAGCCAAGCACCGTCCTCTTTGGAACCCCCCTTCAGGTGAAGGCTGCTATCAAATCCCCCCTCACTCTTCTCTTCTGCAGACTAAATAACCCCAGTTCCCTCAGCCTCTCCTCATAAGTCATGTGCCCCAGCCCCCTAATCATTTTAGTTGCCCTCCGCTGGACTCTCCAATTTGTCCACATCCCTTCTGTAGTGGGGGGACCAAAACTGGATGCAATACTCCAGGTGTGGCCTCACCAGTAGGGTTACCATACGTCCGGATTTTCCCGGACATGTCCGGCTTTTGGGGATTCAAATCCCCGTCCGGGGGGAAATCCCCAA